>NC_056728.1:1752755555-1753028055 GCF_019279795.1 Protopterus annectens | reverse complement strand
AGACACCTCAATTCAGAGGGAGGACTCGTTCCATGAGTCGAGGTCGACAAAAACGGAAGACCTCAGACACAGATATGGAAGGTCCCACACTGAAAAAATTATGGGAAAAGAAAATGAATCCATCGTGATTAATTTATCTCAGAGACAGCTAAATGCAGATGATGAGCAGGTACTCAATAGAGGCCTAAGTTTCATTCCTAGTCGTAGAAGTGAAATTTCTGACTCTATCATTGATGTGAAATTATTCACGAGAAATGTACAACTTAAGCTAGATTATGGTAGTAATACAAGTGCAACAAGCAGCGGTTTTAAACCAGTCAGTACCTATATTCCATTGTTACATCCCGTACTAGAGACATTCTCTAGACTGGTAGAAAATGATTTACATAGTTACTATAATAATAACACGAAGAGATTTTATAATAAAGGTAATCTTTATCCAGCAGAGAAACAGGCATTACAGGATTTACAGAATGATGACTCCATCATTATTACATCTGCAGATAAAGGCGGATGTATTGTGGTCATGGATTATGAACACTACAAGGGCAATGTGAATCAGCTATTAAGTGATGGTATGTCTTACAGTAGCTTGAGTAGAGAAGATTTGATGAAGAAAGTATATATGGTGTATGCCATGATAGATGATTTACTAAAAAGTGCAGTTATAGATAAAAACATACATAAATACCTGAAGGTTGAACACCCACTCATACCTATACTGAAAGGTCTCCCTAAAGCACATAAGGATTTGTGTAATCCCCCCATGAGACCTATAGTCTCGGGACAAGGCTGGTTAACTGAACCTTTTTCGCTATACATAGAGTATTATCTGAGACCTGTAGTAGATGAGAACCCATTCATTCTGAAGGATAGTAAGGAGTTCCTTTTACAGTTCTATGAATATATTTCTAAATTAAATGAAGGGGATGAATATATCCTTGTTACATTCGATGTGAATAGCCTCTTCACAGTTATACCTAATGATAGAGGTGTTCAATGGATCATGTATTACTTACAGAAGTATACATGTTTGAACAAGAGTTTAATAGAACTACTAGCATTGTTTCTAGAGACAGTTCTGGAGCACAATGTCTTCATCTTTGATGGAGACATATATATTCAGAATGATGGTGTAGCTATGGGCACCAGTTGTGCCAATAGCTACGCCAACATTGTAATGGCTTATTGGGAGAAGGAAATACTTTTTGTATCAGAGATATTTAGACAGCATGTGAGTTTCTATAGGAGGTTTGTAGATGACCTCTTTTTGGTGTGGAGAGGTAGTGAGATGGAACTACTAGAGTTTGAAGAATATTTGAACAACTCTGTAGAATTTTTGAAATTCACGTCCAGTTCATCAAGAGAGTTTATTGCATTTTTGGATGTTAATATTATGAGATTGAGTAATGGATTAGTGAATACCTCTATCCACAGAAAGAAGTGTTATAGGAACACACTCCTACATAGGGATAGTATGCATCCCAGACATGTTTTTGGGAGTGTGGCTAGGAGCCAATCGATGAGGGCCTCTAGACTAAACCCGACGGATGAGGGTTTTAGATTGGAGCTGGATGGGTTGGGTCAGAGGTTACGAGATAGAGCCTATGAGATTGAGAGCGCCATTAACACTTCTATTGAACTCAGAGAGACAAGAGCACGCCCATATTTCTCTAACCATAACCACATTGTAGTGAATGAAATGAGGAAGGACTTACCTGGTAGTATTGATATGAAAGAACATGTCCTAAGTATACCAGTTTATTTTTCTTCTGATGTTAGTAATATTAGGAGAATAATAGGGGAACGGTGGGATGTTCTGAAAGCAGATAATGAAATCGTGAGGTTAGTGGGTGATGAACCTAGATTTATCTATAAGAACATGAGGAACATCAAAAGGCTATTTTATGGCAGGCCAACTACTGGAAAGAGAGTAACAGCTTACAATACCATTCCATGTGGTAATTGTAACCAATGTAGCTACATTAATACCGGCAACACATTCCAATCCCCCCATGTTCATAAAGAATTCTTTTTTATGACAGGAACTACCTGTAAGAGCATCAATGGAATATATCTGGCACAGTGTGCAGCATGTGATGCGTTTTACATAGGCAAGACCAATAGAGAATTTAGATTTCGCATTAGGGAGCATATATACCATATTAGGACTGGTCAGGAACACAATGCTTTAGCTAGACATTGTATAGAGACAGGTTCAATGCACAGGTTTAGCTTCTTCGTAGTTCAACAGATTCAAGCTAGTCCTAGAGGTGGGGATTTGGAGGGTTACACATTGGAAATGGAACTCAGATGGATAATTCGGCTCAGAGCTGATCACCCACCTGGTTTAAATGACAAGATCAATATACAGACAATGTTAAAGAAACGGAAATTGAGGATAAAAGGAAAAATAAAATAAGAGTTATATAGTTTAGTTAAAGAGGTCATTTTTAGATGTCAGATTTTTATAATGGTCCGACATCAAATGTGGACGTCTCTGTGTTGGTAACATATATTAGATTATATCTTTTAAGTAGATGATAATTGACAGTGCTATATGCGCTCATGCACATTTTTTAGTGTTTACACAGCTATAATGGCTGGACAACAAAATGTATTTTTGTTTTAAGTGCAAAATTTTGCATTAGACTGCATGAATCATTAAAATATATATATTACCTATGCAGATAATAACAATAATCAGACAACTTTGTATATATATATGCATGGGTTTCTTAATGCATATTTTTTAACGCATATTTTTAAATGTATTTTTTATATTCTTGTAGAGTATAAGCACTTGTTCCTTTAAGTTATACGTGTACTCATGTTGAGATTAAGCTCATAATGTTTTTATTAGATGCAATTAAGTAATTGTGGTTTTAATTGGAAGTGGTATATAAATGACTGTTTTTTATGGTTTGAACACAGTCTGATGAAGCCGAGGAGGTGAAAGCGCTAACTGTACCTAATAAAGAACGTTCATCTTTATTCCATTGTGGCCAGTGTGATACTTTGCAAATCCGTATTTTTATCAGCTTCGTATATGGCATTTTGAGGAGCCTGCTTGTATTTCAGTTACCGTTTATGAGTACCTGTATTATAATAATGCATTACATAATATAATATAATATAAATACAGGTTGAAATAATATTTTAAAACTGTAAAAGTTTTATTAAAAACCCACCCTGTTCCACAAATTAAATACAATAAAAAGGTAAACATGTATAAAATTGTTTAAAAGAACCATTCATGAAATTTTAAAATTACAAGTATTTCTCCCCTAAAAAATCAAACATACTAGCGTTCTAAAGCTTTTAATTTCAATAAACATGAAATAGAAGAGTATATTTGTTGTTACTTCTACCTTTTTGAACCTGTTTTTTTACATGATATTGGAAAAGATTTTATACATTTCTTGGATGTGAGGTTAGATAAGGATTATACAAACAAGTGTTATAAATCTAATATATATAGAAAGGAGCATTTTTCTAACGCTTATCTACATTTTGATAGTGACCATTCATATGTATTAAAAAAGAATATTATTAAGGGACAAATGATTAGAATGGCAAGGATGATTTCAGATGAAAATGAATTTGTGGAAGAGATTGAATTCATTGGCAAAATGTTCCAAGAGAGAGGTTATCCACTCGATTTGATACATGGTGTAAAAAAACAGGTTCAAAAAGGTAGACGTAACAACAAATGTACTCCTTTATTAGTTAAGAGTAGTTGTGCCGATACAGTTAATAGTGATGTGGATGTTAGTGTCCGAGAAATGGAGGGTGGTAACAACAACCACAATAAAAACAATGCAAATTGTATATCATACTTAACCCTTACGTATTATCAAGGGATAGGACAACTTAGAAAATGTATCAATGAGACTTGGGAGATGTTTAGGGAAATGGCCATCAAAACTGATGTATTTCAAAATGACATATGCTATAGTTACAGGAGGAATAGGAATATTAAGAATATCTTAGAGAAGAAGAAGAAAAATACACATGGTGCAAGTAAAAAATGTGGGACATTTAAATGCGGTAGATGCGCGCAGTGTGCATTTATAGCAGGACAAAAAGAGATTAAAATACCCAGTCTTAGAACAACCTTGGTTGCTAAAACATATAGTAGTTGTTATACAAAAGGGGTGGTATACCTTGTTTTCTGTAAGGTCTGTTGGAGCTATTACGTTGGGAAAACAGAACGGCACCTACGATCCAGAATTTACGAACATGTGAGGGATATCAACAAACAAAATGAAAACAATGCTATGTACAGACATGTCTTGGTCTGCAAGAATGCAGATTTTAAATTCTGGGTAATAGAAGAAGTAAAATGCCTTGAGAGGGGTGGTGACTGGGAGACCCAACTGGAGTTAAAAGAAATGATGTGGCAACTTAGATTGGACTCTTGTTGTGGTAAGGGTCTAAATGACCATATCTCCATCACCCCAGCATTGAAAATGCTTGCAGCTGACCCTAAGAAACATAAGTAATGATTATAATATAAAATAATTAAGAATTTATTCCTAGGGTTGTTTTATATTTTTGTTTTACATATTTGTTTTAATACACAAAAATATAGGGGGGGATATACACACATATATATATACACATTTATAAATATATGTATTTTACTCAATATTTCATTTTTAATACATTTGATTTGACTTATACACAAGTCTTTCAACTTAGATTTTATTGGATTTGATTCCCTTTATGTATATCTTTTTATATTTATTTTTACTTACATCTTTTATTTACTTCCATTATTTTTTATATATAATATATATATTTTTTATATGTACTTTATGGATCTATTCAAGTGGCTATTTATTGCATATATATATATATATATATATATATATATATATTTATTATATTTATTATACTTTTAAATATTTCTCTTACTATTCCTACAGTTTACTCTTATTCATTCATTCATACAAGTTTTAGATGTTCTTAGTATTTATGGTAAGGTTGCACTTTAAGAAAAATGGAATTAATTAATCAATCATTCAATTAGATGCCAGCTAAATGGATTTTGTTAGTATAAAAGATGCTTGTATTGTTAAATCCATGGATTCTGATGAAGTCTCTGAATGGAGACGAAAGCGCTTAATCTATGGTTCCAGTTGTAAATTTGAGTATCGCTTTTAGTGGAATTTATTGTCTTGTGGATCGCTTCATGTAATAAACTATTTTTTGTTTATTCTTGGCTGCATTGGACTGAATTTCTGAAGACTTCCTTTATTGTGGCCGGGACCGCATTCACTTTTGTGGTTTGTGAGGTAGTTTTTGGTTACAAGTAATTCTGTGTGTTTGGATATTTTGCGAACCCAGATACAAGGAGTCTCAATGATGGATAATAGCAGTCTTTTGTCTGAACTTATTAGGGTTATTCAAACCCATTCTCAAACTGATACTAGACTGCCTTGCTCCGATAACAGCATTCCTTGCGCACAGAGTAGTCGTAGGCGGACTGGCACGAGTAGGATGACGTCAGAAGCCGAAACAGAGCGACGAGAAAGGGCGTATGTATAAGACCATGGCCAGAGAGCTCCTAATGGCGTTTCGGCAAATAAAAACGTTGTCGACAATGATTTCGATGGGCAGGAGATACCAGAAACATACAAGAACTTGGATTTTCAGACTTGGATTAATCGATCGTTGAAAATTAACAACAGAGAGAAGAGCAAAGATAAACGTGGTGGTTCCACGTACAAAGACTTATGTAAGACTTTTAAATCTTTGTTAACTAAGTACAAATCTCTGGCTATTGAGAATTGGTATTTTGAGAAATGTTTGGAAGAGAAAATAATATCAAAGGGATTAAGACTCAATAAATTTCCAAACATTGCCAAAGATGACAAAGATTTTTTTTAAATTATTTGTGACATTTTGAACAATTGTGGGCTGGCAGTTCTAAAAGAAATGATTAAATTAAATACTAAAAATATGGAAACACTTAAAAAGGAAATTGATAAATTGTATGAATGTATTAGTACTGATTTGTTATTCCAAGTAGATGAACACAAGAATGTTTACTTGAGAGTGTTGCGTGATGTAGATAATACTACTAAAACCAACATTAACAGGAAAATGTTAAAGTTGGAAATAGATTTGGCTGTATATGAAAAGGGCATGGCATATTATGTTGAATCCAAAAATAACAAATATCACAACTACAGAAGCAGCACAACAAACAGTATGAATTGGAGAGGGAATGAGAGATATAATGGTAGGGATTATACACATATTAATTACTATGGGGAGACCAGAAGGGGAAGACGGGAGCAGGACCATTTTGCTAGAGAACAACATTATCATGCACACAATGGTCATGATGCAAATGGAGTAGAACAACATTATACTAGTTGTGGGGATAGCAGTAACAATGTTAGGGAAGTGATCCCTTTAGACCTGGAAGAACCCAGGAGATCAGAGAGACTATGGAATCGAATGCAACAACCCACATATGCACAGGTGATGGGGAACAGCAATATCCAACATGTGGTGAGGTCACACAGATAACACATGATAATCTAGTATTTAACACCAGTACAGGTGACATTAGAACAGAGGTCCAAATAGATGAGAAAAGGGAAAATATCATTTGCACCTGTAGGAATTTTAATATTTTTAATTATACAGATATATGGATTAATGATGATTATTTTAATTTATTTATTAAAGGGTTCACCTTTGTACCTACAAATATTCCAAAAATTGAAAATATCTTGTTAGATATTAAATTGTTCACGAGAAAATTAAATTTTACGCATATGTACAAGGATAGGAATATTCCAAATAAGGAAAGTACACTAAAGAGAGCGAGTATATTCAATCCACCATTACAAAATGAGATTATGAATTTTGAGAGATGTGTAACTAGGAGGATACATATGACGAACGTATACAATACACAACCAGTTAATTTAACAGAGGTTGAAACTAAATTATTGAAAGAGCTCAGTAAAGATGACAAATTAAGGGTCATGAAACCGGACAAGGGTGGGGTGTGGTATTTATGGACAAATGGGACTATATGACTAAAATGATGGATATTTTAGATAATGAGAATCAGTATAGTAGAGTATCCAGAAATGAAATCAATATATCTTATAGACAGATAGACATAGTATTGGAGGATAACTTGTTACAGGGTTTGATCGATATGGATCTTTATAATTTTTTTAAAGTCCCAAAACCAGTTATACCGGCTATTTTTGGAATACTGAAAGTCCATAAATCTGTTTACGACCCCCCCCCCCCATGAGACCCATTGTCTCATCCCAGGGATCTAAGACTCAACCTTTAGCAATGTATGTAGATTCTAAATTGAAGAAATTTCACAAAAAATATTGTCATATCTTAGTTGATTCTTGGGATTTTTTGAGTAAGATGGGTGAGTGTCCATATAATAATGACAGTTTTTTCATCACAATTGATGTGAGAGATCTGTTTTCCGTCATACCGCAAGAAATGGGTATGATGTGGTTTGAAGATATGTTAACTGAAATTAATCTTTTAACTAGTGATGAATTCAGGTTGGTACTAGAAAATATGGAGTTAGTTTGAAATACAATTACCTGTACTTCCAGGGTGAATATTTTCACCAAAAAGAAGGAGTGGCAATGGGCTCAGCCTGTGCTCCTATATATGCAAATATTATTATGCTATATTGGGAGAGTAAGTTTATATTTTCCTCTGATTATAATAAGTACATCGATAAATATTATAGATTTTTAGATGATATTTTTGTTGTATGGAATGGGCCACTTGATAAGATAGATGAATTCATAGAATATATTAATCATACTACGACATTTTTAGAATTTACACATGATATTGGAAAAGATTTTATACATTTCTTGGATGTGAGGTTAGATAAGGATTATACAAACAAATGTTATAAATCTAATATATATAGAAAGGAGCATTTTTTCTAACGCTTATCTACATTTTGATAGTGACCATTCATATGTATTAAAAAAGAATATTATTAAGGGACAAATGATTAGAATGGCAAGGATGATTTCAGATGAAAATGAATTCGTGGAAGAGATTGAATTTGTTGGCAAAATGTTCCAAGAGAGAGGTTATCCACTCGATTTGATACATGGTGTAAAAAAACAGGTACAAAAAGGTAGAAGTAACAACAAATATACTCCTTTATTAGTTAAGAGTAGTTGTGCCAATACAGTTAATAGTGATGTGGATGTTAGTGTCCGAGAAATGGAGGGTGGTAACAACAACCACAATAAAAACAATGCAAATTGCATACCATACTTAACCTTTACGTATTATCAAGGGATAGGATAACTTGGAAAATGTATCAATGAGACTTGGGAGATGTTTAGGGAAATGGCCATCAAAATGACATATGCTATAGTTACAGGAGGAATGGGAATATTAAGAATATCTTAGAGAAGAAGAAGAAAAATACACATGGTGCAAGTAAAAAATGTGGGACTTTTAAATGTGGTAGATGTGCGCAGTGTGCATTTATGGCAGGACAAAAAGAGATTAGAATACCCAGTCTTAGAACAACCTTGGTTGCTAAAACGTATAGTATTTGTTATACAAAAGGGGTGGTATACCTTGTTTTCTGTAAGGTCTGTTGGAGCTATTACGTTGGGAAAACAGAACGGCACCTACGATCCAGAATTTACGAACATGTGAGGGATATCAACAAACAAAATGAAAACAATGCTATGTACAGACATGTCTTGGTCTGCAAGAATGCAGATTTTAAATTCTGGGTAATAGAGGAAGTAAAATGCCTTGAGAGGGGTGGTGACTGGGAGACCCAACTGGAGTTAAAAGAAATGATGTAGCAACTTAGATTGGACTCTTGTTGTGGTAAGGGTCTAAATGACCATATCTCCATCACCCCAGCATTGAAAATGCTTGCAGCTGACCCTAAGAAACATAAGTAATGATTATAATATAAAATAATTAAGAATTTATTCCTAGGGTTGTTTTACATTTTTGTTTTAATACACAAAAATATAGGGGGGATATACACACACATTATATATATATATATATATATATATATATACACACACATTTATAAATATATGTATTTTACTCAATATTTCATTTTTAATACATTTGATTCGACTTATACACAAGTCTTTCAACTTAGATTTTATTGGATTTGATTCCCTTTATGTATATCTTTTTATATTTATTTTTACTTACATCTTTTATTTACATCCATTATTTTTTATATATAATATTTTTTTTTTATATGTACTTTATGGATCTATTCAAGTGGCTATTTATTGCATATATTTATTATATTTATTATACTTTTAAATATTTCTCTTACTATTCCTACAGTTTACTCTTATTCATACACGTTTTAGATGTTCTTAGTATTTATGGTAAGGTGCACTTTAAGAAAGATGGAATTAATTAATCAATCATTCAATTAGATGCCAGCTAAATGGATTTTGTTAGTATAAAAGATGCTTGTATTATTAAATCCATGGATTCTGATGAAGTCTCCGAATGGAGACGAAAGCACTTAATCTATGGTTCCAGTTGTAAATTTGAGTAGCGCTTTTAGTGGAATTTATTGTCTTGTGGATCGCTTCATGTAATAAACTATTTTTTGTTTATTCTTGGCTGCGTTGGACTGAATTTCTGGACTTCCTTTATTGTGACCGGGACCGTAGTCTCTTTTGTGGTTTGTGAACCATACATATACGTCAAAAATATATAGGAAACCCACTTATTCAAATACATAATTACATTTTTGAGTGGGCATCAACAAAAACAAAAGAAGGCTGTCATAAAGGGGCAATTTGTTAGAGCAGCAAGAATGGTGACCAAACACCAAGACTTTTTTGGTGGAATGTGAACTTATGTTAAATATGTTCCTGCAAAGGGATTACCCAAGAACCGTAATAGATGAGATTATGGAAGAGGTGGTATAAAACAGGAAAACTGGCCACTTTAAACCTATTTTATCTTTAAATGCTGTAGAAAATAACAGGGAACCCCAAAACAATGAAAATGTTTCTTGTCCATAAAGAAGTAGTATGGTAAACAACTTTAACACTGAAAGTGGCTTGATTAAATCAGTGCTTGAGAAAACCTGCAATATAGTGAAATATTATGATGACACTTATGAGAAACTGAGGGAGAGACCCCATTATAGTATACAAAAAGGAACTAACATGAAAAATATTTTGGAGAGACCCTTTAAAGCACACACTGACTCTACAGTAGTAAAAGGCATGATGCAGCTACTGTAGATATATCCAAGTAGGTGAATAATTTGTAATAAATGGACAAAAATTTTAAATGAAAGAAATAAAATTGTACATTGAAAGGAGTGGTATATTTGGGCCTCTGTCAGGTATGTGATTCATTCTATATAGGTAAGACTGAGCGCACCCTAAAAGAGTGGTAGTATGAACATATTTTTGATATTAAAAGGAACAAAAATGGATCTAGCCAAACACAGTAATGACTGCCCAGGCCATGATTTTAAATTCAGTTTTTTGAAACAGGTTAAACATAGTGGGGGGGGGACCATGGACTTGAAGCCAGATAATTATTCTGGCAACTACATTTGAATGCCTTATATAGACCTGGTTTAATGAACACTGTTCTATTTCATGTTTATTGAAATGAAAAGCTTTAGAATGCTAACCTGTTTGATTTTTTTTGGCGAGACACTTTCAATTTTGAAATTTCATGAATGGTTCTTTTAAACATTTTTATGCATGTTTACCTTTTTATTGTATTTAATTTATGGAACAGGCTGGGTTTTTAATAAAACTTTTACCAAGTATTAAAATATTATTTCAACATATATTTATTATATAATGTATTATAATACAATGGACTTTGGTAATAATGCACTGACAAATATTGTTTGCTTGTCACTTTAAATACTGGAAGGGAAGGTTTCTTCATGACCAAGGTTTCTTAAGGATCATGTGACCACCATTTTGGAGGGTTACTTAAACTACCGACTGTTAGGAAGGTTTATTCTGAAGAAGCCCTATTGATATACACGATGAAAGTTCTTATTTTAATGTTTTTTATTTTAATAAAGTTGGATGTAAAGTTTTAAACACTGTTTGGATTTATTTTATGGAGCACTAGAATGTTGTGGTTGGCTGTCAAGCAGCTGACTAGTCATCTTTTGTTTTTTTAATTTACGTAAGATAAACTAGAACATGCTCCTCACTTGTGAATACCAGACTGCTTGATACTGCTGCAGTAGTGCAACAGTTAGCATTGTTGCCTCACAGCAAGAGGTTCTCCAGTTTAATTCTTGGCTGGGGTGCCTTCTGCGTTGAGTCTGCATGTCCTCCATGTGTTCATGTGGGTTTCCTCTGAGTGCTGTGGTTTCTACCCACATTCCAAAGACATGCATCTTGAGCATTTCTCCCTGGTCCTCAGCTGAAAATGGGCTCTGTCACAGTCGGACTTTCCCCTGTAAACAAATGTTAAATAAATAAAATTTAACTTTATTGTGTGTCTGAAGCTTATTAACAAGAACATTCATAATTGTGTGTGCACGCTTGTTTAAATTACTGTCAACAGTTTTTCTCTCATCTCTTTTTCCAGTGCCTTTATGCACCATAATTCATAGTCGAGATCCTCTGCGTTGCTTCACTTTTGCCTACTGTCCTTTCTCATAATTACAGGATTTTCCTTTACTGTATTAATTTCTGGTTTCACTGTTCTATTCTTCTTCAAAATGATAGTCTACTTCTTGAAAGTAGAGACATTTTCTATAAGAAGGAGCGACAGGAATGGGAGGTAGGCATCCGTCTATATTCAGGGATGTCATGAAAAAATTGTGTTACACATACAGAGCAGTACTTAGAATCTCCATTTTGAACTGGATTCATACCTCTCAACCTCTTACAGCAAGAAATCTGGACAAAGCCATACATAAAAGTAAGATAAAAGCCCAAAAATAGGGACATTTTTTTAAATATTGCTCTTACAAACTTAGAAAGTTGACAGAATAACAGATTTTCATTAGCAAATTTTTTTCTATAGGGTATGTAGTCTGAAACTCAAATGTTGGTCACTATTTTCTAACATCAGTCTTTAATGATTTGTCAAAAAAGTAAGCAAAAATCTGTACAGTTGAGAGGTATGGGTTAGAATAACCTGACAGACATGACAGATCCTGAAAAGATCTAAAAAGTTTTCTCACTTTGGGGAACCACAAAACTCAACAGAAATTTCTTGCTCTGTTGGTGAGATGAGATCCACTTCCTTATCTTTTTTTTTTTTTTTTTGTAAAAGTTGAAATACTAACAGTATACTTACATGACTATAGGTTTGACATATTACATATGAAAATTCTACTCAACAGCTTTATAATCTAATCACAGAAACCAGTTATCTGTTGTAGTATGCTGACAAATTTATTGAGAAAACATGGATTAGTTTTAAAGATTTTCAAGCCACATGACAGACTAAATAAGGTTCTTCCCTATACCAACCTGTATGTTGGATGTACAGATAACAGAGGTGATGGCCATGCAAAGTAGCATCTTTTACAGCCACCAAACCAGCCATATCAAATGAACAAGCTAGAAAAACAAAAGGATTCTTTAAATGAGGGCACAGCTGCAGGAAAAATGTAAGGAAATGAAAGTTATGTACTTGCAATTACAATACATGTGCACATTTGTGGTTTATCCTCCTTGTCTACTAGGGGTGAAATGGCACCTTTCAGTCAGCTTGGCACCAATAATAAACTTTCTCAGACTACAGCTCTTCCTGTTTACCCATGATTTCCTACATGGCACCACTCTCCTCCAAGTCTAGAGTATGCCACTTGAAGAAGAACACACCACTGTTTTACAACATACCACATACTGCTGAAGGGGGGGGGGTATATCCCCCCTTCTGCCAGTCAGGGAGAAGATGGGTGGAGATGAGGAAGAACAAAGACCATGTAAATCTGTCATTATGGTAAGTACAAAAGTTTCATATCTACAATGGTCAAGTTCATCCTCCTCATCTGCTACGGCAGAATCCCATGCATTCCTAACTAGGTGTCCTCGTGAAAGCATATCCCAAATAATCATGATTCGAAAGGAGGGCTGAGGTATGGACACCACATCCAGCTTATAATACCTTGCAATGGTAGTGGTCCAAGTAGCAACTGCATATGAATCATCAATTTATTCATTTAATATCTGTTTACCGGAAAGTCCAACTTGGAACAAAGCTAATTTTCAGCAGCGGCCTGGGGAGAAATGCTCCACACCCATGTCTTTGTAACGGTAAAGATAAAGGTATTTTTTTAAATGTACTTGTAAGCTAGCTAAAGGCTCACAGAATGACCTCCCGGTTGCAAAGGCAATGCTTTGTTATACTTGTTATAACAAAATTTTATGCAATCAATACACGTCTAGACAAACTGGACTTGTAAACTTTCATACTCTGTTTGAGGCAAGAAATAAAAAGCTGCTAATCTACAATCTTTCTTCATGTTGAGATAAAGCATAACTAACTCCCTGTCAATGTCCAAACAGTGCAATACTTTTCCTTATTGGTATATATATATATATATATATATATATATATATATATATATATATATATAAACTAAATGAGGCTGGTGGGCGAGGACAGCTACTGCAACAGAGACTTATGAGAACATCTACTGGTGTGGTACATTTACTTACACAGCTGTAATACTTTCAGCATTAGATCACTGATGGAGAAACTTAAGCTATGTGGGTAAATTGCTACAGAACTGAAATCAGAAAGGGGGAGGAAGAAAATTCTGGACCTGTGCTTTGTAAAAATTTGTACAGAGGATCAAGTTGCTCCTCCTGGAATACTTCTAGAGGTCACCTCTTTCCAGAAAGCCATAGAAGAATTCAAAGTCCTGGTGGAATGGGCCCTAAACTTGCATAGAGTGTCTTGTTATGATGA
This sequence comes from Protopterus annectens, assembly GCF_019279795.1. Classification (NCBI taxonomy): domain Eukaryota; kingdom Metazoa; phylum Chordata; order Ceratodontiformes; family Protopteridae; genus Protopterus; species Protopterus annectens. Next base: position 1,753,014,108 of record NC_056728.1, on the reverse strand, counting down.
GAACAGCAAAAACAGCATGAAAAAAATTTAGAAAGAGTGTTTTGACACTGGTTGTCTTTTTTTTTTTTCTTAGCTTCATAGGAAAGCAACAGCTGAGCAGCTTTCACAAAGGACTTTTTGTCAAGGCAGTATCTGAGCTGCCTGTGCATATCCAGAGTATGAAGAATTCTTTCTCACTTGTTTTGGGGTTCTGGTAAAAATGAAGATGATTAGACTGGCTCAAGGCAAACTCTGAAACTGGTGTAGGAATAAAACCAGGTGTCGAAACCATGGCCTTAAGTTTAATGCCAAAAAATGTGTCATCACTCCCTTTGGAAAAACTCAGTTCCCACTAATTACCACATTGATGGTAGCCCACTGAATGTGTTATAAGAGATCTGGGGACACAGGTTAACAGCAATCTCTCCTTCGACCACCACACTGCCACAGTGGTCAGAAATTCCTTCTATGTGGCACATCTCATTACCAAGGGTTTTGCATCCAGGAAGAAAGAGGTCACATCATCTCTCTCTACTCTTCCCTCATTAGAACAATCATCGAGTATAATGCCCCACTTGGTATGTACCTCACTAAACACCTGCAACAGCTGGAAAGGCCACAAAAGTACCTCACAAAGAGGATCCTAGGCCTTAAACACATGCCCTACATGGACAGACTCAAAAAAACTCCAGCTTTTCTCTAACTCATATCGTCTATTAAGAGGCGATCTCTGCTTGACTTACCAAGCCATGTCTGACCCAGCCCTGTTAGAAATGTTACACCTAAAGAAATCCCAATTCCCCCACACCACACACTCCAGGGACCTCAACCTCATTACCACAATCAACAGAACATGCTGGAGAGATAGGTTCATAACCCAGAGACTGCCCAAGCTCTGGAACAGACTTCCCATACATGTCAAGCAGAGCACCTCACTGACCCTTTTCAAGATAAATCTTGATATGTGAATGGGAAATAGAAAGTTCACCTGCAGCATGATGCCAGGGCACTTCTATGAGCTAGGCTTTTAAAGACTCCAGGACCGTTAGCCTAGTACACAACTATGAACCTATTAGTTTTTAAGGGAAACCATCTACTCATGGAAAATTAGGTAAGGCTGACACACTACAAGAGCTTGTAACTCCTATACCCTTCTAGCAGAAGTCAGAGTAATGAGTAAAACAGTTTTTCAAGTTAAAAACCTCATTTCAGCTTGATGAACTGGTTCAAATGGAAAAAGTATGTTTGTCAAGCAAAAAAATCATATTACAAGGAGGAGCCACCTGTTTTTCTAGGCGGATGGACATTTAAAATCACTTTCAAAAACTGCCTGATTTAGGAACAGGAAGAAAGGGGGATCCAAGAACAGACAAAAATAGTTATGTACACTTACCATAAGTGTAGATGTTCAAGTGTATTCACTGTTGCAGTCATCACATTTGGGTTATCCCTGCCAGGGTAGCCCTCGGCCAGCCTGAATACCAGAGGCTTAGTATTTTTACGTCGGTTGCTGTCACTTCAGGACTGACATCAGGTCGTCAGTAGTATAAAGTAAGGCAGCCGACGCCATTACATCAGTTTTTCTTGCACTAACCTGTCAGGAGTCAGGTTCTGGTGGAAGAACCCCACCAGTAGAAAGTAAATACCAATATGTCCCTTGTAAGGAAAGAGAAGAAAGAAGAGGAGGATGGAGGGAGGGAAACCAGGACTGCAACAGTGAATACAATTGAACATCTACATTTATGGTAAGTGTACACAACTGTACAATGTTCTTCATGTTTCACTGTTGCAGTCATCACATTTGGGTTGCTTCCCAAAGCTGAGGAAATGGGTGGAGGCAGTCAAGGAAACTTGGGGCTGGCTAGGATGCCCTGCAAGACTGCAGATGCAAACCCTGCCTGGATTTGGAGAAGATAGGCAGGTGGTAATGTTTGGTAAAGGTGTGAACAGATGTCCAAGTGGCAGCCTCCAGGATGTCTCTGGTGGGGACTCCTCTGAGGAAAGCTGCAGAGGTGAAGGCTGCTTTGGTGGAGTGAGTCCTAACCCACTTGGGGGAGGCTTTCCATGTTGCTTGCAGCAGAAATGGATGCAGTGTGCTATCCATTTGGAAATGGTTTGTTTGGAGATTGCTTTGCCCTCTGTCCCTGCAGGAAAGCTAGCCAGCAATTGATCAGACTTTCTAAAGGATTTAGTCCTGTCTAGATAGAATCTGAGCCATCTGTGCACATCTAGAGAGTGCAAGATCCGTCCCCCTTGTTCTGTGGGTTAGGGTAAAAGGTGGGCAAATGAACGGAATGGTTGAGAGCCACACTGGACACCGCCTTGGGCATGAAGGATGGGTTAGTCCTGAGGGATACCCTGTCAGCATGGAAGATGATGAAGGGTTCCACAGCCATGAATGCTTGCAGCTCGGAGACCCTTCTGGCTGAAGTGATGGCCAGAAGGAAAGCTGTCTTCCATGAGAGACGTTTTAGCTCTGCTGAAGAGGCTGGTTCAAAGGGGGGCAGGGTGAGCTTTTCCAACACAAAGTTAAGGTCCCAAGCTGGGACTGGTGCTCTTCTGGGTGGTCTCAAGTTGCTAGCCCCTCTTAGAAACTGTTTGATCAGAGGGTGTGAGAAAAAGGGGCTTATCATTGGGAAAATGAGCAGAGATAGCAGAGGCATGAATTTTAATAGAGGAAAAAGAGACACCACTGTGTAGTAGTTCAGCTAAGTAATTCAGGATGAGAGAGAGGGAGGGCTGTGCCTTATTGGCTCCCTTGGCCTGAATCCAGGTGCAGAACCTTTTCCATTTCTCAGCATAAGACTTTCTAGTGCTAGGGTGTCTGGCCTCATGTATAACATCTAGAACCTGTTTACTGAGGTTGGCAGACTGATCGAGTGTTAGGGAATAAGCCAAGATGCCAAATTGAGGATCTGTAATTGGGGATGCATAAATTCTCCTTCCCTCTGGGTCAGGAGGGTTGGAATCTGAGTGAGATGCCATGGTGGCAGTGGGGACAAGCTGTGCAGCAGTGGGTACCAGTGCTGGTGAGGCCAGTCTGGAGCAATAAGAATTGTCCTTGGTTTTTCTTCCTTTATTTTGAGCAGTACCCTGGGGATGAGAGGTAGTGGAGGAAAGACATAGATGGATAGATTGACCCAGGGGAAGGACAGGGCATCCACTGTCCAAGCCATGCAGTAATGCTCCCTGGTGCAGAACTTGCTGAACTGATGGTTGGTGAGGGAGGCAAACAGGTCGACTTCAGGGTGCCCCATTTCTGAGTTATTAGGGTGAAGGTTTTTTTGTCAATCTGCCACTCATGTGGGTCCAAAAGATTTCTGCTTAAGTGGTCTGCCAGAGAATTTTGAGAACCTGGTAGGAATTGTACTAACAGGTGGAGTTGCAAGGCAGGGGCTGTGCCAAAGGGTCGTGGCCAGCCTGCACAGAGAGTAGGAGTGAGTCTCTCCCTGCTTGTTGATATACAACATCACAGTGGGGGTGTCTGTTTTGATCAGGAGAGCCCCTGTGGAGAGAAAGGGCTTGAAAGCTGTCAAGGCATGCTGGACAGCTATCATCTCTTTTTGGTTGATGTGCAGGTGGATTTGCTGCGGGCTCCATTGGCCCTGTATGCACCTGCCATCCAGGTGTGCACCCCAGACATAGTCTGATGCATCTGTGGTGAGGGTCTGGGTGGTGAGAAAGGTAGTCCCTTATTGTGGGTGCATGCTGTTGCCCACCAAAGGAAACCTTTTCTGAGGCAAGGTGTCATGGGTGTAAGAGTCTCCAGGTCTTGAGAGTGTTGACACCAAAGGTGTTTTAGGTACCATTGAAGTTTCCTCATATGCAGTCTGGCATATGGAATGAGTAGAATGCAATATGTCATGAACCCCAGAGCTTGCAGGATTTTCCTTGCAGATAACTGGGGTCTGGTGGCTAGTTGAGAGAAGTAGGCTGTCATGAAAGTTTGCTTTTCTGGTGTAAGGAAGGACATCTGGGATGCTGTGTCCTGGCTTGCTCCCAGGAATATAATCCTTTGGGTGGGTACCTGTTTGGATTTCTTTTCATTGACTGTGTGCCCTAGGGAGGTTAGTAGGGACTTTACAAAGGCCAGGTGCTTGAGCAGCTTTTTCTGGCTGTCTGCCTGAATTAGGCAGTCATCGAAGTATGGGTAAATCTGGATATTCCTTTGTCTGCAAAAGGCAATGGCCAGAGCCAGACATTTTGTGAAAACTCTGGGAGCAGGAGATAAGCCAAAGGGAAGTGCAGAGAACTGAAAGTGCAGAGATCCTGCTCTGAAACACAGATATTTCCTGCATGGTTCCCTGATAGGAATGTAGAGGTAGGCCTCTTTTAGGTCTAGGGTGGCCAGACAAGCATCCTTGGAGAGCATGGGTAGCAGCTGCTGGAGGGTGAGCATTTTGAATTTTGGTATTACCAGGAAGGTGTTTAGAATAGACAGATCGAGGATGGGGTGCCAGGTGCCCTCTTTTCTGGGTACCAGAAAAAGTCTAGAGTAGAAATCTTGGCTTTTCTGTTGTGCAGGAATGTGCTCTATTGCCCTCATAGAGAGCAGGGAAAGGACTTGCCTTTGCACCTCTGCCCACTGGTTTGGAGGTAGATCTGGGAACTCTTTTGGAGTTGGAAGGGTGTGGAAAGAAAATTTGTATCCCTGGGACACTATGCTGAGAACCCAAAGGTCATTGGTAATGGTGGCCCAGGTGCTTGCATGAAAGGAGAGTTATCCTCCTAGGGGTAAGTGAAGGTGGGCAGAGGGAGGTGGTGGGGGAGGAGTCTCGTGAGTTCTTACCATAAGGGGGTGGCGTAGAATTCCCTGTTTTTGAAGTGGAGGATGACCACTGTTTAGATCTCTGCATTCCCTGTGGCTGCTGTTTGGGGGGGCCTGCTTCCATGGGATCTGGACTGAACTGACCTGGTGGGAGCAGGAAAGGACCAGTGCTTGGAGAGACAAAATACCTGCTGAACCTGGGGTGGCTGGACCTGTAAGAAGTCCTTAACTGTCTGCATAGATTTTGCTTTTTCTTCCATCTTTTTAAGACCTCTTCAGCCTTAGTGCCAAATAAGTTGTCTTTGTGCAAAGGGGCATCCAACAATTTAGATTTTACATGGTCTGGCAATGGTTGTTCCTTAAGCCATGCATGTCTTCTAAGGACAGAACCAGTGACTGCTAACCTGCAAGAAGCTTCTAGGGCATCAAAACCACAGTGCAAGGTGTGTTTAGTTACTTGACTGGCAGAATGCATTAACTCTTGTAACTCTTTAGATTCTGCACAAGCAGGAAAGGAAGACATTTTTTGTTAGAGGAATTCCAGGGTATGTTGCTGAAATTTTAGCATATGGAACTGACAGTTTAGTGTTCTGATAGCAAGAGTAGCTGAGGTGTATACTTTTTTACTCCATCTGTCTAGTGCTCAGGAATCCCTACCGGAGGGATTGGGATTCTTAGCAGAGGTTGCTTTAATTCCTTTAGTCCCCTTGAGAAATTACTTCAGGGTCAGCAGTAGGATTTTTAAAAAGAAATTTGTGCGAGTCAGGGTCTCTGTAATACCTGTCTGGTTTGCTGGATGCAGGAGGGAGGGTGTCAGGAGTCAAAGTGGATTCCAAGAAAACATCCTCCACAACATCCAGAACTGGGGGAATGGACAGGTGTCTGTGCTGTGGAAGATCCAAGAATTCCCCGAGTCTCTTTTTAGACTGAGGGTAGTCCTGACTTTCCTAATGAAAATGTCCCTTAAGGTATGAAGGGTTTCCCCAAAGAAAAAGTCCTCAGGGGGAGAAGCTGAAGGAATGGAATCCTCTGCATCAGAATCCTCAGAAGCAGAGAGGGGTTGCATGTATTCATATTCAGATGCATCAGTGTCATCAGACTCCTGTTCAGACAAAACTACAGGGGGCAGATCTGTTTTTCTTTTGGAAGGGGTAGCTTGGTTTCCCCAATCAGCGTGATATGGTCTTCCACCTTTTTAAGCATTTCAGACTGAGGCAAGGAAGCAGGTGCCTGAGATTGGGTCGTCAGTTTCTTGGTCAGTCTGGTTCGTACCTTGGGCCTAAGAAACTCGGTAGTTTACGAAAGAATGGTAGACGCGAAATAAGTCATCGGTTTGTGTCGTGAATCGGTAGTGCAAGGGACTTCCTCAGAAGCCGATGCCTGCTCAGCAGTTCCGGACCCATCCAAGGGAGAGACAACTGCAGGATCCTTAGTCAAAGAAGAGTTTTGTGGCATACCGGACTCCGAAAGGGTCTTGGTAGCAGCCTGCAAATCCACAGAAGCGGGCATCAGGGGCTGCAAAAGTGCCTCACTGAGGACCAGAGAACTGATGACTAGCTTAACGGAAGCATCATCAGTAGGTTTGGACCTGTGCAGTCTGTCTCTGTATTTATCTTTATGTTTTTTCAGAAGATCTGCTGTTGGATGGCTTACCGAAGCCAATTTGAGGACTGTAAGTGAAAATATCTAGCTACAATAAGGGCCCAATGACATATAGTTCTGGCGTTGAACAAAGCACAGAAGCGACAGCTGGGGACGTTGTGGTGTGGGCCTAGGCAACTGATGCAGTAAGAATGAAAGGGTCGGTGTGGTATTTGGTTTCCACAGGCGAGACAATTGTTAACTTTTTCTGACATTGGTTAATGCAGGAAAAAAGGATCCCCAATGGGGTACTTAGCTTTAGAAAACTTCAGCTTCAGTTTGGAAGACGAAACTCAGGTAGCGGCCGACTGGCACTTGTGTGAACTGCTTCTGCTTTGGGTTCTGCAGCAAGAAAGACTGATGTAATGGCGTCAGCTGCCTTACTTTATACTACTGATGACCTGACGTCAGCCCTGAAGCGACAGCATCCGACGCAGAAATACTAAGCCTCTGGTATTTGGGCCGGCAGTGGGCTACCCTGGCAGGGATAACCCAAATGCGATGACTGCAACAGTGAAACATGAAGAACATCAGAAATTGTTGACAGAAGACTCTTGATAGAAGAGTAAGAAAGGCCAGAGAACAATAACTCACACAAATAATTAAGAACCAGGGATAGCCCAACCTTAATGTCTCTGGGCCTGTAAATGGCATGGCAGCAACTAGAAAATCTTTTCCACTGAAGACATATATCATTTTCTAGTACCAGTTTTTTTTTTTTTTTTTAGCTTTCTTCACTATCTGCCACGTACTCAAAAAAAAAGGTATCTAAAAGATAGCAAAATTCCATCATCCAGTCAGTTGAAGAGATTTCAGGTTGGAGTGCATCAAACAACCCCTGACTTGTGTGAGTAAATCCAGTCTTTTTGGAAGCTTGTAGTAATTGACCTTGCCCAGTTTCAAAAGAAAAAAGAACCAATGTTGTCTTGGCCAAAAGGGAGTTACCACCACTACCTTTGGGGGAGTCATTCTAAGCCTTTTGATGAGCCCTGAAAATCAATGGAAAATTTGGAAAAGTATAAAGGAAAATTCTTGTCCATGTGAAAGGAGAAAATATCTTGTCTTTCAGTCAAATTGTTTGCAAGGAATGTTGTACCAGAATTTCTTTAACTGCTTCTTCTGAGAAGAAGCAAACAGATTCATTCAAGGTGTTCCCCCAGTTGGATCAATTACTGGAAGATCCCCCCCCCGGGTGTATTTTCCAGTCATGAGGATCTTAGCATTTTTGCTACAATGTTTTGCTCTCACAGAATGTATGAAGCCTGAAGGGTGAAACTGAGCAGAGTTACTACCTCTTTGGACATCACAAGTATGCAAATAGGGTGAGATCTGGCACCCCCTGTTTATGTACCACATCACTTGAGATGTTGTTTGTGAAAACCTACTGTGATCCTGGAGATCAGAAATGATTTGGGGCTTTCAAAATGTTTTAACTGCCATCATCTCTTTGACATTTATATGCTTTTGTCTGTCTGGTTTGTTCCATAAACCTTGCACTTTCACTCCTTTCAACACAGCTCCCCATACCAGGTCTGAAACATCTGTTGTGGCAGACTGAAGTAGTAGCAGAAGGGAAAATGGTATTCTGAGAGATCTGGCCTACATGCCATTGAACCTTCCTCCTTACAAATCCCAGAACCGGGATGTGAAAAGACAATTGGTCCATACTGATGTAAGGTAACATTGAGTTTTTCTTATGTGAAGTCTGGTCAAGGGAATCACAGATGCTAAGTACCCTGCAATCCTGAGAAATTCTCTGACAGAAGCTTGGTTTTGAGTGGAAAAGTTCAGCAAGAACTGTTGGAGTATTTCTACTTTGGAGGAGTAAAAGCTCTTCTTGGCGCAGAATCTAGCAGATACTCCAGGAAAACTATTGTGTGAGAAGGGATGAGAGAAGATTTCATAAATTTCACCTGAAATCCCAGATTTAAGGATGATTGTCTTCTATTTGCAGATTATTTTCAGTTGTCTGTAGTCCTTTTGCAAAGTGTTCAGAATCTTCTACTATATATAAAAATTTGAATGCCTTGAAGCCTGCAATAAGCAATTACCAGAGCCAGATACTTTGTAAATACCCTTTGAGCAGTAGATAGTCCAAAGGGTAAGTCAAACAACTGGCAAAGTAAGCCAGACACATAAAATCTTTTTTTCTAATACTTTTATTGAATTATCACTTGTGACATAGGTGAACTTACATTTATATAAAAGTAATTAAAACGTTAACAAGTTTGAATTTATATATATATCATCACATATATTATATAACATATAATCTAAGCGGGTCTATATTACGTCCGCGAAAAATGAATTCGCTGAACTGCATCTACATTGAAAATGCAGTTCAGCGAATTCGCTCTTGTGGGGGGCTGCACCCCCCACTAATTATATATACCAACTCTGAGATCGCACTATAGTGAAGAAAGGGCAAATTTTCCGATCCTCACTGTACCACAATTTCACTATTATCAATTCACCGAACTTCATTTTCGATGTAGATGCAGTTCAGTGAATTCATTTTTCCCAGACATAATACAGACCTGATCTAAGCGACATTGCATTACATTATTCAATTCATGCCTTCTTTCAAACCTCATTACTCCTCCAAAATATTTTTTCTGCATGCATTGTTTTCACAATTTCCATGTTTACTATAAAAATTTACTACTACTCTTTTCTAAAGATCCTACTTCTTGCTCTTTTATCTGTTACAATATTCATTACTTCAGGTGTAGTTTAAATTTTGATTTCTTTTTGGCAGCCACCAAAATTAAACTTAACAAGATCTTACTATGTCTAGGTAACTCAGATCCTATATCCCAGCTTGAAAAAATAATTTCCTTAGTTACACTCATTTGCTTGCCCAGTATTCCCGATAAAGCACTCTGTAAGGAATTTTTAAAATCTGTCAACTCATTACACTATCAAAACATGCATTCTCATTTACCGCTTTCTTTCCCATCACACCTCAAATATTTGCCAGTTACCTGAGGAAAAATTCCTTGGAGTAGGCTTGGGGTATAAACATATTTATTTATTTTTTTTTAATTTATTTTACATTTGTTTACTGAGAAAGTTCGACTGGGCATGTTGCCCTTTTTCAGTGGAGGTCCGGGGAGAAAAGCTCCATTGTTAGGACAATTATTGTTAGTAAAATGTTTATATTACAATTCACGAAAGACCAAAACAAAAACTAATATAGGTAACAGTAGCAAAAAAACAGGTATGATTGGTATAGTGTAAAGTGAAGTCCATTATACTGGATACATAGAATCTGAAAGACAGTTGTTGTTACTGTATAGAATAAACAAATGTAGACAGTGAGTGAAAACGATGTAGGTCCAGTTACATTATGTACAATGGGATAGTGAAGAAGAAAACATTAGTGTAAAATAGTATTATGGTTGGGTTATGCATGTTCATCACAGGTGCATATCCATGAGTTGGTGAGGTGGGCTTTAATGCGATGCTTGAAGTTTTTTAAGTTAGTTGTTGTTCTAATGTCAAATGGCAAGACATTCCACAGTTTTGCAATGTAAGAGGAATAAAGAGAGTCTCCCGAGCTATTTTTGCTTCTGGTTACTTTGATGAGAGCTTTGTTAGCAGATCTTAATGGGCGGGGGTTTCTGTACAGGATAAGGAGGCCTTGTAGGGCTGGTGTTTTTTTCAGGTTTATAGAACATTTGGTGGGTGATGGAGAGTTGTGTGAGGGTGAGTTGATGGGGTAATTCTAATCAAGATAGTTGGTTTAGGGCTTTGCAGTGGTTTGCTCTAATAGGGGAATCGGTGGCAAATTTTGATATCTTATTATAGCAGAAGTCTGCCTTTCTAGGTCTGATTTGTTAAGGTTAGTAAGAATGGGTGATGCCTATAGTAGAATTGACAGAAGATGGGCCCTGGCTGTAATGATTTTAGAGTTTTTGGTTAGGTAATTTCTGCATCGTCTAATGTTCTTATTTTTCCTGTGGACTTTTTTTATTGTTTGGGCAATGTGCAAGTCAAACGTCAGACTTTGATCTATAATATTTCCAAGAAGCTTGGTGGATGGGACTGGCTCGATCAATGTTTTGTTGCTAGACATAATATTGAAGCAGGTGGATTGGTGTTTGTATTTGGTGGGGTGGAAGAGCATAAGTTTAGTTTTATTTGGGTTGAGGATTAATTAGGCATCTGCCAGCTATGATTCAATAGCACTGAATGATTCTTGGGCTATGTTTTGGAGTTCAAGGAGGGTTGGGGCACAGCATATTACTGTAGAGTTGTCTGCATACTGGATAAGGGTGGCTTGAGATGTGGCAGTGTGGAGGTTATTGGTAAACAAGCGAGGGGGCCAAGGATGGACCCTTCAGGCATGCCGAGGGTCACTGGTAATAGGGGTGATAGGACTTTGTTCCACCCTACAGCTTGTTGCCAATCAGTGAGGTAGTTCTGGAACCAGGCTAGAGTGGAGTAACTTAGGTTAGGCTTGGTCAATGCGGTTAGCAGTTTGTTGTGAGAGACTGTATCAAAAGCTTTCGATAAGTCTAAAAAGATAGATGATACTAGGTCGCCTTTGTTTCTATGTTGATTGATGGTATTGGTGAAGCTAATGAGGGCTGTGGTGGTGCTATGGTTGAGGAGGAAGCCACGTTGGGTATTTGTGAGTAGTTTATTGTCTAGAAGGTGGTTAAGTATTTGCATGTGAATGTACATTTCAAGGATTTTTGACAGTGGGGATAAGATTGCTATGGGCCGATAATTGGAAAAGTCTGTAGAAGGACTGCTTTTGTGTAGGGGCATGATGTGTACAATTTTCCAGAGGGTGGGGATGGATTGCTTGCATATGGAATGATCGATTAGCAAGGAAACTGTGTAAGAGATGGCTTCAGCTGCCATTTTTAGACATGCAGTGGGGAGGTTGTCTTCCACTAGAGTTGTGGGTTTTAGCCTGAGCAAGTATTTCAGGATGGTGTGGGTTGGGAGTGGTTGTAGGGTGAAAGTGTTTTTTTTGTGTAGTAGTGAAGTTAGGTTAGGTGGTGGTGTTGGGCAGTTTTTGCTAATGAGGATTTTAATGGAGTCAGTGAGGTATTTGTTAAACTGGGTGGCAATATTTTCGAGGGGGTTACTGGTGGTGGGTTGGGGGAGTCCTAGTTTCTCCTGGTTGCAAAATGTTGTTTATTGTGAACCAGAATTTTTGAGGGTTATTTTGGTAACTAGATTGTATCCTGGTATAGTAGTTATTTTTGTCAAGTCTTATTTGGATTTTAGCTTTGTTTCTTAGATGGAGGTACATTTGGTAATCTACCATTGATTTGTTGTGGGTCTATAGGTACCATGCTTTGTCTCTTTCTTTCTTTTAGGAGTGATTTAGTCTGCTTAGAAAGCCAGGTGAAGTAATTGGATTTTGATTGTACTGTTCTGATAGGGGCCATGCTATTGAGGATGTTTAAAAATGTGGAGTTGAAGTAATCAACTGCACTGCCTAGGGATAAAGTTTTAAGGGATTTCCAATTACAGAGCTTAAGGGCTGATATGAAATCTTGAGGACTGAAATTTTTGGTGTTTCAGATTTGGTGGATAGATTTTTTTTTTTTTTTGCAGGATTAGCCTGACGACGCATAATATATGTTGGGAGGTGATCACTGAGTGAGTCGGGGAAGGTACCTGTATTATAGGAGAGAGTGCGGTAGTTGGTGAGAATCCAGTCAAGAATTGATTCCTTTTTAGTTACTTTATCAAGTCTTGTTGTGGTTTGAATTAATTGAGTGAAGCCATGGAGGTTAATATAAATAGCTGGATGTTCAGAGTTGCAGACGTACCAATTAATATTAAAGTCCCCTAGTACAATGGTCTCTTGGGGGAGGTTTTTGGTCATCCATTGTAAGATGGATTTGAGTTTGTCTATATTATCACCAGGAGGAATATAGATACTGATAATGTTAACGTTTTTGTTTTGGTAGTGTTTTACTCTAGCTGAGAGTATTTCTGAGTTGGAAATATTAAGGGGATTATGGTTAATAATATCTATTGTAAGATGTTTTTTGAAGAGTAGGGTGATGCCTCCTCCTCTTTTCAATTTCCTGTCTTGCCTGTAAATGTTATAACCAGTGGGAAGAATTTCATTATCAGGGATGTCTGGTTTAAGCCAGGTTTCAGTTAGGAGGACTATGTCAGGGCAGTATATAGATAGGGTTGCATGAAGTTCCTGTATTTTATTAAGAATGCTTATGTTCAAATTAATTATGAGTAGGTCATTGCTTTTTCTGGGGAAATTAAGAGGGTATTGTTGTGCCTTGCTAGTACTATCCTGAAAAGGTGTGGGTCCAGGGTTGGGTCAATGTCTCCACTGAGGCTGAGTAGCGTGGCTGTTAAGTAAATGTTTTTCAGGTATTTGAATATTATTTTATCATATTGGAGGGTGGCATGTAGGTTGGTATATTGTGGAACCCACTTACGTGGGGCGAGGTCTATATCTGTGCAGTTGTAAATAGCTGGGTTTATGATGAATGAGATTGGTTTTACTTTGAAGGGGGTTTGTGTCGGGTGAGTGTAAGTGTGATGGGTGTATCTCAGAGTAGTGTGGTAAGCTGTAAGGTGGGCTAGGGTGGAAAGAGTAAGTAATGCTAAATAGTGAAAGATACTCATCTTGTTGTAGAATGTGTAGGTGGGTGGTGGGAGTGTGATGGGTGGGAGAAGTGTAAGGTTTGGGGGAAGTGTAATAGAGTTAGGGGAGGGGAAAAGTGAAGTCATAGGTAATGAGTGAATGTTAGATGGGGTGGTGGTTCAGTAGAATAGTGTAGGTATTTTTGGTGTGTACTGTGGGTAAGTATCAGGAGAGGGGTGTGGGAGCTTTTGATTGGATGGGCTGAACTGTGGGTGTGGTTCAGTGAAAATAAATATAATTGACGTGGGAGTGGGTGGGAATGGGGGTAGGGTAGGGGAGCGGGTTGGACTCTGGTAGAATTGAGTAGTAAAAGCTTAAAAAAACCAATCAACAGACTGGTTTCAGGTATGTCCTTTATAGTTAGGTACCCAGTTTAAATCTGGAAAAGCAATCTGCAATACTCTGCTTGGGATATAAAAGTATCTATGCAAACACTTCCCAGGCAAAAATCCTTAATCTTTTAGATTTTGTTAAATATTGGGAGCCATGCATATGTCCTCCCATTGTTTCTTTCTGAATTGCAAATCTAATCTCTTTTTTTAATCTTTTCTAACCTCTTCTGATTGATTCCTTAGTTATTGTGGAATATTTTAGATGTCCCATTAAATATCCCTTTTTAACAGCAACTTTTGTTCCAGATTCAATTAAAAACTCAGCTAGTGCAGGTATTTCATTTAGGATTCCCCTATTTCTTTGTCTTTGTCTATACTCTGATATAATTCCCTGATAGGGAAGGCAAACACTAGCCTGCAGTCCAAACATAATCTTGGCCTCTTCCCATTCTATTACCTTTCCCTCTCTAATTACTTGTTCCCAATACCTTGGTTCCTTTGCATAACATGCTTAATGGTGTAGCTCTAAAATATCCCTTCAGATCAGGTAATCCTAAACCTACTTGTTCTATTGGGAGGATCAACGTATCCCACTTGACATTTGCCCTTTTCCCCTCCCAAATAAAATCCAACTCTATTAATTACAGCCGACAACTTCTTTGGTTGATAAAAATATCACTGACCTGTGTATAAAACTAAAGAGACTAAAACATTTTTATTGCTTATATCTTGTTATACATTTCTATAGGCAAGAGCTTACATTTTTTCAGTTTTGTATTATCTTTTTAGTCTCTTCCCACATACCCTTAGCTGCCATAACAGAATCATTTTCAATCCATACTCCTAAATATAGACACAGAACATCTTAAAAATGTCTGAATTGCTAGCCAATGGGAATGTGATGGTGGGCATAACTTAAGTCTAGCTTCATTGTGAAGACTGGTAAAGGGACAAGAGATAACAAGGTTTGAAGGGATAACTTTTTGAACTTTGGACCTTGATAAAAAAAATTCTGAGAAAAGGAGAGGTCTAATAAAGGCCTACCTATCTCCCTTCTTTGTTTGGCAACAGAAAAATCCTTGAATAAAACACTATGTCAAGCTGGCATGCAGGCACTGGTCTTATGACTCCCTGAGATAGCATTTGTGCCAGACCTGGAAAAAACAGGGTTATTTGGTTTACTGGGCAAGAATGAATCCCTGGAAGAGAGGGAAGGGACTCCCATTGCCAAATATACCCCTATTAAATGACTTTCACAAACCATTTTCTTTAACAATCTGGTGCCACAAAGGAATGTGAACCCTGAAGATACAAATCCTGATTCTGACTTTTTGGACTGTCATTGACATCGAGAGGCTTTCCCTTTATTTTTGGAACCACCTTGCCATTGATTTTTAGAATCATATTTGTTGACACCTTGTTGCTTGAACTGCTTTTTGAAATAGGGAGATGAAGTGGAAGGAAAAAGTTTATGTACCTTAAAAAAGGAAGGTTGAAATATTTGGGTCACCCATTGAATTAACGTTCTCCTCTCATCAATCTCTTAAACATCTCAGCTGCAGAACAGCCAATGAGAATTTCCTTGCTCAGGGGAAAATTAAAAAATTTAGTTTTAACATCTCCAGGAAGATTTTGTGAACATAACCAAGCAAATCATCTCATGACTGTCTCAGAAGCAGCAGACCTGCAGACAGTATCATAAGAACACTTTAAATGAAGGTTATGTACTTACCATAATGCTAGAGCCATGCTGTCTTGTTTCATCTGGTTCAACAATTGGGTTATTGGATTTGACTGCATCTGACCCTGACACTTTTTCAAGAGCTTGGATCCAGGGTTCTTACTCCTCCATGCCCATAACTCCTGCTGGTCCCCAGATTACAGACAGAGTCTGCCTGTTTACAGTTACAACTTCTATCAAAGAATACATGAATATAGGCCTGACCAGTTTAGATAACAAAGAGGACTTGTGTAACAACAAAAGGCTGTCCAAGAAAAACAAAGCCTCTGGTCATGTCCAACCAATCAGCTGGGAATCCAAGAATGATAACTTAGGAAGGGGGAGGGGGAATTTTAAACTGGATGAAACAAGACAACATGGTCTAGCTCTACTGTAAGTACATAATTTTAATCTGATGTATTTTTCATCCAACTCTACAACTGAGGCAGCTTCCCAAGTACCCAAAAACCTGTGAATCTCAAGGAAGGAAATTCCTGAGTATGTTGGAGTTAAAGGATGTATGGGACTTGGATTGTACATCCAAACTGCAACACAAAAGTATGAACTGTAGACCAAGTAGCTGCAGCAACAATCTCATCAACAGGAACCATACCTAAAAAGTCAGTGGAGGTGGCCACCGCTCTAGCAGAATGAGCTTTTGGTTTGGCAGATAAAGTCAATCTCATTTTTCCACAAACAAATGCAACATAATTGGAAATCCACCTGGACAGCATTATTGTAGAAGCTCCTTGACCCAATTTAGCTTTTGTGAAGGCAAGAAAAAGTTTGTCAGATTACTGATATCACTTGTCCCATGTAGGTAAAACCTGGGTTGACAAACATCTAGCACATGTAATATTCCCCTTTGTTTAAAAATTTTGGAAAAACACTGGCAAATTGTTTAATGTTTGCTTCGGTGGCCACCTTCAGGAGGAAAGTACTGTTGTATAAGATCTTTCTGTAAAAGTAAATGCCCTACTTCTCACTGTTACAGTATTCTTTTCTCTTGGGATATTCTGCAGATGATAGTTTAACATCCGGCCAGCATACCAAAGCCTTTACATTTTCTGGGCACTGTACATCAGACATCTATCCTACATGCAAAGAGTGAGGTGTATATGTGACGAGCACCTAATCCTTAGAACTGAAGGGCCCTAGAAGTACAGCAACCCCAGAGGAAAGTAATAACACATACATCCAGGAAGGGAAGAAAAAGAAAAAAGAAAGACCTCTCAGCCAGAAGGAAAAGAGAAATGACGGGAGGTAGGAGGGAAAGACAGAATACTGCAACAGTGAGAAGTAGGACATCCTGCCTCATCACTGTAGCAGTGTTTACTCTTGGGAGAGTACATAAGCTACTTAAAGTATGGGGGGAGGAGGAAGCCACAGAAGAATGCTCTAAAAAAACCCATAAGGATAGCCCAGGCAAAACATGCACTGGCCCTAGAAATGACATCCTACTTGTCATGTTTGGCAAAAGTGTGAACAGAAGACCAAGTAACAGCTTCCAAGATGGTTCTAGTATCCAGACCCATGAAAAAAGCACCAGAAGGGCCCACTGCCCCTGTAGAATGAGCACAAATAGAAGAGAAAAGCTACTTGCAATGAAAAGAAAAGCAAAATGAAATAGCCTTAGAAATATGTGAATAGATGATTTGCTTATATACCGCCAAACCCAGCTTCATGGCATGAAAGGAAACAAAGCTGCTCAGATCTCCTGATATGTTTTGTCTTGTCCAAGTAATATCGGAGATGTCTATGTAAATCCAAGGTGTAAAGAACCCTCTGACTATGATGCTGTGGAGAAAGAAAAAAGAAGGAAGATGAATAGACTGATTCAAGGACAAATCAAAAACCTCCTTGGGCATAAAACAAGGATTGGCACAAAGAGACAGACTTTCAATGTGAAAAACTAAGAAAAGGTGGACCCTCCATGACTGCTTGAAGTTCAGAGACCCTTTCGGCAGAAGAGACACTAACAATACAGTTCTAAGTTGCACAATGTTGTATGGAAGAAGAAATTACAGGGTCAAAAGGACACTGGGTCATTTTTTTCAAGAACAAAGTTAAGGTCCCAACAAGATAAATAGGATTT
Source organism: Protopterus annectens (assembly GCF_019279795.1). NCBI lineage: Eukaryota > Metazoa > Chordata > Ceratodontiformes > Protopteridae > Protopterus > Protopterus annectens. Next base: position 1,752,996,933 of record NC_056728.1, on the reverse strand, counting down.
CTTGGAGGCCAAATATGAAAGACACCTTTTAAAACTGTTTGACTTCAAAACTAGAAGTCAAAGGTACATTTTGATGCAGACAAGCAGAAATGTCTGACAAACGTTATCAAATGAATATGCCAAATCAGAAGTGAGCACCTCACACAAATAAGAAAAGATCATGGGAAATCCCAGAGAAAAAGGATCTAGGTCATGCTTGAGACACCAAATAGAAAATCTCTTCCATTTAGTCATATATTTTCTACTAGTAGGTTTTCTGGTTTCCTGCAAGACTCAAAGCACATCCTCAGAAAATTGGTGCCTAAAAGGAATCAGAATCCTACCATCCTATCACTCAATTGAAGGGTGGACAACTGAGAGTGACTGAGAAATCCCTTGTCTTGTCTAAGATCTATCCTGTGGGGTAACTTGTGATAATTGCCCCTGGCCAGATGAAAATTGAAGGGGGAACCAATAATGTCTGGGCCAAAAGGGAGTCATCAGCAAGATTATGGATGTGTCCCACATGATGTTGTGCAGGACCTTTGGTAGTAGAGGAAGAGGGGAATAGGCATACAGAAAAATCTCCAAGAAAAAGACATGCCATCTACTTCCCACGCCAGATGTGGCACTCTGCAACAGAACTAGGGAATTAAGAGGTGAGGCAAAAAGATCTACCTAAGGAGTATCCCACTGATGTACAATGTCAAGAAAGACAATGTAGTCACTGGGTGCAGTGATTTCAATAATTAATGCTACTTTTGTCTTCTTTTCATGGACTACTATAGCTGGTTTTGTTGCATCTATTTTTGAACTGTTGGTAATGGATGATCCCATGTGATATAAACTTCATCATTTTCTATGATGCTTTGTGGCTCGTGTTTCCAGTGTTTTTCAGCCACTTCAATATTATAATGTGCACAATCCCCAGTGCAAATATCACAGCCAGCAACAAGACGTGCAACTGTTTCCAATTCTGTTTTACAAAACCTATATTTGTCTGTTTCTCCCACATGTTCAATGAACTTTGTAAACTAATGTGTCATATACGTAGTCCACTATCTTGAGCTACCAATATTAACCTTTAGTATTTTGGTTTAAATTCTCCTCTCCTTAACCATTCCTACATTTGATCCTGATCAACATGAGGTTGTTCCAAAAGTTTCCTAGACTTGCAACTATATTTATGCATTTTCCACATTTCTTGCCTTCTCATTTGATCCTTCACCTTATATTCTTTCTTTTATTTTTTGGCACATTCGGTTGCTACCTGGTTTTTATCTCCTTCTGGTTTGATTTAGGCTGCCTACGAACAAAAGCTAGGTGGAAGGATAATTTATCTGAAACTTAGGAAAAGGAGAGACATATACTTGTTTCAGATCTTACACTTATCCTGAAGGATCTTAAACAAATCAGCCACAGCAAACCCAAAGAGATTCCGGTTGTCTACAGTAGAATCCAATAATTTGGCCCTGGTGTCTTCAGGCAGTGCCTGCAGGCATAACCAAGAATACCTCATTATAACAAAGCCAGATGCAGCTGCCCTAAAGCTACATTTAAGAGAATGATGCGCCACCTGTGAAGCACAGCTCAAAAGGGAAATGACAGAAGTCTTACCCTTTAAGTCAGGCAAATCAGCCAGAATGTCTCCAAGTTAGGAGAGAAGAGCCAGGACATACTTAGTCATATGGGTCTGGTAATTAACAGTTCTGAAGGCTTGGGTGGAAGAGGTATAAGCATTTTTACCATACCTTTCCATGGTGTGGCTGTATTTATAAGACAGTAAAAGCTTAGAAAGAGACACCAACTTGAATGGCTCATCAGTGACTACAGAAATAACAGCAGGATCAAAGGAAGTTCTTTTATATAAAATAGTTCAGCTTTAGGAACTTTATAGGACCTGTCTGTTTTTTTACGGATAGAAGGTTTGAGGGTCAGGGGCCTGAGGCGCTGCAGTAAAAATATACAGGAGGCCAAGACTGAGGAAAACCTATTTGCAAGAGTTTACAGTATCTTTTTTTATTAGAAACCTGAAAACAGTCCCACGTAAAGTGTTCCATAATATGAACCACTGTATCCCCAAAAGACAAACTCTTCGTAGAAGAGCCAGGTGAAAATGAATCTTCTTCAGGCCCCAGAACAAGGGAAAACTGGATCTGAGAGGAGTAAGCCAAGGACTCCTCAACAGAGTCTAACTCTTCATCAGAGGAATCAGAGTCCCAAGGGTGTTTGGAAGTAGTGGAAGACCAAGGAGCAAAAGCAGGAACAAATACTCCTTTTTTTGGGGGGGATTAAGAGCCATAAGAGCACTGAAATGCCCCTTAGTAAAATCCTGCCACTCTTTGTGTGGATCCTGCTACTTTTTTAAAGGAACATCAGCTTTAATAGGTCTGGGAGGTTCAGACCCCTATCTAGATTCAGTGAAGATACCAGGCAACTCTTCCCTAACAAGAATTTGGGGAATCCCCCTTGCCTCCCCAAAATAATCAGCCATGATTTCCCCCTCCACATCTGCATCAGATGTTGGCACAGTCTCAGTGGATGTGCATGGCTACCAACTAGGCTGTGGCAAAGGGAGCTATCAGCAACACCAGACAGTCCTCGGGTTGTTCATCCAACCCAACTGAGATGTCTGGTGGAGGCTGGACAGCAGCAGGATCAGTTTTTGTCTTTTTGTCTTTCTTTTTAAGCATCAGTTGAATGTTGGGGTGGATGGATTCGGCCATGGTACCCTGATCCAAAAGCTTAAATAGTTGCTTCTCCAAGTAAATGAAGAGATGACAGATTACTGAAAAGTTTATTAGGGACAAATGCTGGACAAATCACACATTGCATATGGTCGTGAGTAGCACCCAAACAAAAAAAGGCACTGTTCTTGTCTATCTTTATGGGGAATGTGCCTCCCACACTCATATTTTCCCCTCCTGGACATGTAACCTAAGGTAGCAGAAAAGAAAGAAGGAAGAGACCCAATGGGACTCTTATCTGTAGAAGGTTTGGTAGTGGAACCACCTCAGTGAATGGCTTGCACACCGAAATCAAACATAGGCACTTGAACATCACACGTGTACCTTATGTCTTGAAAGCAGGATATACATCTGATATACAGCACCTGGAAGATATAAAGGCTTTCATATACTCGCCAGACATTCAGTTATCCTCAGCAAGATATCCAAGGTGCAAATACTGCAAAAGTGACAAGGAAGGACATGTGCAGATTAGTTCACAGAGACACACTATCTTTGTGAAAAAAATGATATGGAGGTTTGCAGGACAGCGCATGTAAGTGCTACCAAAAACAGTGCATTTTCCAAGAAAAGAATTTTACATCCACTGAAGAAGAATGGCCAAAGTGAGCCTTAGTCACCACCTGTAGCATGATATTAATGTCTGAAGGGGGAACTGGATTACTGATTGGAGGTCTTAGGAGAAAAGTTCCCCTTAAAAAAAGACTTGGGAATTGTTAAGGAGGCAATGGAAATCTGGTTCTGTCCCACAAGGAAACTGAAAATGGCTGCTAGCTGGACTTTGATAGATGAAAAACTGGAGCCTTTGTGAAACAACACTGCCAGGAAATTTAAAATAGAGGGAAGAGATGCTGAAAACAGATCCAAAACTCTTGAACAGGTCCATACAGTAAATCCATTCCACTTGCTAAGGAAAACCTTCCTGGTATCTGTTTTTTTTTTTTTTGCTTGTTTGTTTTTTTTGAGGATGATAAAATCTGAATGATTGGACTTGACAACTTGGCATCTCTGGCCATCATTAAAACTGGAGAAACCATTTGCTTAATTTCAGGGTTTTCAAGTCTCTGTGACATTGGCCAGGTGGATTATACAGAAGGTCTGGATGCAGGTCCAACACCCAAGGTGAGTGTTTCAGAAGAGGTCATAGAAAAGGGAACCAAATCTGCCAGAGCTAAAAAGGGGCAGTGAGAATAACTTTGGCCTTGTACCTTCTGGCTTTCTGAAAAAAACTTTGTTATCAAAGGGAATTTTTAAATTTGTAAAGGAGACTCAAGGGTCAACTGTGGACTACAATGTACCTGTGCTTGTCCCTATAGAGGGAACTGCTGCATTTGTTGTTTTGGTAAAAAGTGAAAAGATTGCAGCAAGGCTGGCCCCAAGTGACTGAAAATCAGTGTCACTACTGCCTGATTGTGGGACCACTAGTGGGGCAGATGAATATATCTGCTCAGTTTGTCTGCTAGCAAAGTGGAAATCCCTGGGATTTGCATTGCAATTAGAAAGTGATAGGAAGGCACTGCCCATTGCCACACCTTCATGGCGTCCTGACACAGTGGATAAAGAATGGTTTCTTCATTTGCTGATATACCACACTACAGCCATGTTGTCATTCTGGACCTGAAAAAAATGCATCGGTAGGGCCACCACTATCTCTAAGACAAGAACCTTGAACCATCTTCCCTCTGAAATGACCCCTCCACCTGAGAAGGGAAGATCCCATGGTTATAGTGGCTATCTGGGATGGTGAGGAGAGCAGTCAACCCAATGACACTATGGGGAGGTCAACCAATTGATGATTCCTGCACACTGGTGTGAGATGTATTTGTGCATGAAGGGGGTGAGATATTAAGAACCACTGAACAGGAAGTGTCCACTGCAGGACTCTCATATAATATCGTGCCTGAGGAACCAGTATGACTGAAGTAGCCATTAAGCCTAGAAGTTGAAGAATACATTTTGCTGGGGGATAAGGATGATGAAGGACCTCTGAAGCCATTTGATGCAAAAATAGGTTTCTAGATTGTGTGTGTCTGTCTATTTGAGTAGTTGTACCCAGGTGGCATCTGATGAATTCTATTTGCGCTAGTGCAAACTGGCTCTTGGCAAGGTTGATCATAATCTCCAACTGTGGAGCTAGATGGAGAAAGAAATCCTGCAATAAATTAGGAAATCCTTAGTTGCTACAGTGAAAAGCCAGTCGCCCAAATAGAACACCTGGTACCCTTGCAGCCTGAGATACATTGAAACCACTGCCATGCATTTGATCTCCTGTGGTCTGTGGTGAAACCAAAGGCAGTGCTTTAAATTAAAAAATGACTGGCTTTTAGATGGAAATGGAGAATTTTCCTAGACTGCCTTGCTATCTTGACAGGATAGTACATGTTCTGGAGATTTATGGAGCACATCCAGTCATGCTTCCTCATAAGAGGTAGAATGGACTGAACCATGACCATCAATAATTTTCTCTGTTTTACTAACTGACTGAGGTGGCTTAGGTCCAGAATGGGCCTTAGGTCCCCTGTTTTCTTCAGAACTAAAAATAACCTTGAATAGACTTCAGATCCTATGTGGCCAGGGAGGAACTGCTGGGTGACTTGCTTATCTAGAAGCTTTGATACTTATGCTGCTAACTCCAGCTGACTAGGTGGCATCTCAGGAACTCTCTTCGTTTTTGAGGCGTGGAAAAAAAATTAGACAACATAACCTCTAGTGATTATCCTATGCACCCAGGAATGTTGATTGATGGCCTGCCAGGCTTGGATAAACACCCTTTGACTGTAGCCAGACTGCGATAGTCAGTCACTTTTCAGGAGTGCTGGAAGAGCTTCTTGGTGAAAGGACCTTGAAACCCTTGGTTTTGCATCCCATCTCTGCTCCTGGTGTGATGTCCATTAAAATTATTCCTCCCTCTGCCTGGCGGGGCTGTCAGCAAGAGTGTCCTGGCCAAAATCGTGGGCTTTTCAAAACCATAATTTTCTTCCACCTTTCTGGTTATGGGAAAAGATTGTGTGTGTGTGTGTGGGGGGGTGTATGCTAACTGCAGACAGGGTCTTGCCTTCTGGTTCACTTCTAGTAAGCATTTCTTTCACTTTCAGTCCAAAGAGGGTTGAACCACAAAAGGGGGCACTGATGAAGGATGTCTTTAAGACTTCTACGAAATTGCACAGGTGCATCAAGGCATGCTAATGGATGGCAATACTGGGGCTTGTTGCTCTTGCTGTGCTATCAGCTGCATTAGAAAGCAGATGCATGGTCACACTAGTCATGGATTGAAGGGTGGACAGCTGAGACTCCACTAACTTTTGGATATCCCCAGGCAGATATCAGAGAGAGATTTTAACAGTCCCTTCATCAAGTCTATTAGGATCACAGGAGGTTACTAGGCTAATGACCTTGGGATCCCTAACAAGCCTAGCCAAGAGTTTATCCCCAAAAAGAAACCTCAAGTTAGCACCTGTTGCCCCTGTCAATGAGCGACACAGGTGGAACCCCTGGGACAAATTTGTGGTTTCCCATCCACTCATCAAGGTTGCACTTGAGGAGGGTCTGCGAGGTACTCTGATGTGTCTCTTTGGAAACAAGTCACGTGAGCCTGATAGTTCAGCACTCTGAGTGCAAATGTGGTGAAGTGCATGCCTGTTTCTGAAATCTGTCCAACACCCTAGATCCTCTATTAGAGGGAAGAGCAGATGTGGTCTCCTCTGAGAACTCTTTTCTTCTGGCAGCTGCAACAACCATATCATCTACTGTGGGACCCTTGTGCGCATGAAACCTATTCCTAGGAGCCACTAAGATCTTATATAGTTTGTGAGGGATCAGCTCCACCATGCCAGATTCCTTCCAGGCCCACTGAGAGACCAAGTCTATTAGTTCAAAGTGGGCAGGACAATTTAGGGAGTAGAAGAGCCATCTTCAAATGCCTTGAGGAACACAAACTGTTCTGGAGAGTGGGCTTTGGTGGACCAACCCTCCCTTTGCTTCATCAACTCCAGAATGCCTCCAAGATGTCCCTCCAGAGGGGATAGTGGGGAATGCTCCCCTTCATCAAAATCAGTGTCTTCTGTGACTGACTCTGGAGATGGCTTCAAATGCCTTCTCTTACAGACCCGTTTCCTCTGGCCCTTCCTCACAAGGGCTTCATAGAAAGGGTTGGAATAGGATGGGGAGCTGACCAAGTGACAGTCCCCAAGGCTGATTGTCCCTGTCAACCAGGATGAATGGACATGGAAACAGAATCCATGAGAAGTCAGGATGCAGCAGAGTTTGATAAAGGACACCTTCTCTCTGTATTTGGACAGAACCCTCTCAAATGCCTCAAAAGCTGAAGCTGAAAGTACAGCCAAAACAGCACCCCTCTGAGCTATGGAGGACAGGGGTGGGGGCATCTCTGGCTCCAACCCAATTCAGATCTGAGACCAACACTCTCAGGCCGCCAACAGCTAAGGTGCCAAGGGGCAAGTAATGCTCCCCCTGAGCCTCGGCTCTGAGATTCATCACAATCTGACAATGCCACAGTTGAAAGAGTAAGGGAACCAGTTGGAGTCGAACTTGATAATGCTGTCAGCTCCAAAGTGGTTAGTCTATGGGGAAAACATGTGCCTGTGGCTTCAGATCCAAAACAGAAGATATCAGTGGTTGGGCAATAGGGACCTTGCCTGAAGCCACTGAAGGGGTCGGTGCCAGAAGGACCCCCAGTTGGATCTGTAGCCGAAGAAATGTCTGCATCATCTGGTTGACATCAGCTTCTGACAGACTCCTTGATGAATGGAAGGACCTGAAGGTTGAATTTACGGATGGTAGTCAAGATGACTACTGGTGTTTCTCTTGTATTAATGGTAAATGAACCCTTGAATTAGCTGGCTCCAGGAAGAAATGAAGAGATGGAGATTGTGAGTAGATCTGACAAATGTCTAGACCTGAATGTCTCAGGGTCTTAGGCACTAGATCAGATTGCTCCTATTGGTCTGAAGATATTTTCCTAGGTTTTTCTGCCCTCTTTTCCTGCTCTCCGCCATTCTCTTTACTTTGTTCTTTTCCCTTTAATTTCCCCTTTTCCTTAAATATCTTAGGCTTAACTGACTTTTTTTGAAGAGGAAGAGGATGATTCAGGAGAAGGAGGAGCAGATCTTCTCAGTTAGGTTGGAAAGAAGGCCATGCAAAACTAGTTTGCCACACTGCCTTGTAAAGTGCTGACCCCAAAAGAGGTGGAAGCTTCACAATCCATGTCTAAATGTGATATTCACAGACAATGCACACGTAGGGAGTTAAGGTCTTGTGGTGGGATCGTATGCCCACAAGCTGAGCATTTCTTAAAAATCCTGTGGCTTTGCCAGCCTAGGAAAAAAAAAAAAAAGGAACTGCACAAAAGTAACAAAAACATTGGAACAAGCACTAACTTTAGACCCAGCTAAGTTAGAAAAGCAGACTAATTTAAATTAGACAACCAGCAGCACAAATAAAATAGCAATAATGTAATATAGTATAGCAGAGATTTTTTTGAGGAAGGTGGGGAAGGAAAAACAAGCTCTTTAAAAAAGGTCAGAATACAGTAAAAAAACACAATTCTGAAAGTAGAAAACAGAAAACGAAGAGTCAAGATAGGGATCTTCACGAATGAGCAAAAACAGAGAAAAATAAGCAGTTATCCAGCACAAAAGGCGATCCCCCATATCACATCTTGATGGATCAAGTGGCAAATGAGATATGAGGTAATCTGAGAACCAGGGGGGATTATGGGTAGGAGAGGAGTCACAGCCCTAGATCCAAACTCTTGAAAAAAGAGATGCAGTCTGATCCTGTTGAATCCGATAATCCAATAACCCAATTGTTGAACAGGACACAAAAGACAACCATGGATATGTTTAATTAGCTGAGAAGCAGATACAAAAGAGGCAGTCAAAGAATTTTTCATCACAGAAAAGGTTAGCAGTGGTCTCAAAAGACATAAGTGAAAACTTTAACATGTGAGCCCAGCAGTTTAAAATTCTGAATGTTGAAGGGGCAAAAGAATAAACTTCCCAAATTTGTAAAGATTTCCCATCCTTGTCAGAACAACGGGGATTAGCATAGGTAATCAATCTACCAGAAGCTGATTTGGATAGGAAAATCACTGCAATGTCTGTTTTGGAGTTGGAAAACAAATATTTGTGAGTCTGAAGTTCCATGTATAATCTATCAGATTTCCTAGAAGCAGGAGTTTGACTGTCAGATAAACTACAAGCTGTTAGGAAGAATTAATCTAAAGCAGTTAAACAGGGGGAACAGTTGCAGACTGATAAATACATAACTGTAAAAAAATCATTAGGCATTTACTTGGAAACAGGAATTTCATTCTGATCACACTGGAAAAAACAACTCTTTCATTTTACATGAAGTCTCACAAAAAGCAAGGTCTTTGGAAGGGAAATCTGATGCAACACTTTCCTCAGAATCAGAATCTTCAAGTTGTGAAGAAAATCCTGAAGCACAACTTTCTCCCACAAATCCCTGCTCCTCTGACTGAAAAAGAAAGGGAACTCTTTCTTTTCTTTCCTGAGGAGGAAGTAGGTAAAGAAAAAAATAGAAATTAATTTCCTGGCAAATCTTTCCTGTCCTGTGAAACAGAAACTATTTTTTTTTTTACTTTGTTTTCTTTCATAGGAAACTCCCTTGAAAAGGACTTGCATAAAGCAGGCTCACTATCTATCATAAGTCTCAAGCTCCTTTCCCCAGCTATGCAGTAGACCATCATCTGTTACTTCCCACTAGATGGTCAAGAGTGGTTCTCCCTTGCTCACAAAGTGCAACCCTATAACTGCAGAGGATGTATCTATCTCACTGTCCTAAGTGGCTGTGTTACACCAGAAGAACATAAGGAAAATGAGCATTCCAAGAAGCTAAATCTGTCTATAGAAGAGGATGTCACCCATTAGCAGCTGTGGCAAAACTGGAACTGACCTGATACACAGACTCCCAGACAACTTTCTTCTTCTTGCAGATGAGGGAAGTAAGAACCATTGAGACCAGTACCTAGACAACAGATCCAGTTGCAAAGAAAGTCTCAAAAATGGTTAGCAGAGCCTGTAAGGGTCAATGAACATAGTGCAAGATAAAAAAAAAAAGGTTGCTCTGAAGTAAAAAAAAACACCTTGACGGTCACCAAAAGCACCAATTCCTGTCCCGATACACATATTCTATACATGAATATTAGAAAAAGCTCAAAAAAAAAGATCTAGACAAAATGTGTTTCCCCAAGCATTTACAGTAATAAAATTTCCTAGTAGAGAATGACAGTCCAAACAAAACAAGTTTCCTACTGTAAACACTTTTAGAGAAATAAAAATAGTTTTCCTCAGAAAAATAAAATAATGGAAAATTTTCCCCATAAGGGGACTTACTTACTCAGCCTTGAAGGATCATGAGACAACAATCACTTCCATGAAGCCAAGAGAATGACAGCATTTTGACAGCAAGAAAACTCTGAAGTTTTTGATGCTCTAACTGCATTTTTATCGAGTTCCAGGCAGTTACAATAAATGGAAGACACACTTTTGTTTTGATAAGCTGGCTGGTTAGTCATATCCCTGATAGGATATAACCAAATTAGCACAAGGTATTGAATCAGTAATCACATTTTAAACATTTAGAACTCTGGTTTGCTTGCTGGCTCCAATGGGGGGATAAGCCTGTCTACAAAAAAAGGTTGAACAGGCTAAATGGACACCTGATAAGAAGGGCTCCCTTAAAAAGGGCCTTACAAACCTGTATAAAAGCTAGAGAGGAATTGAAACACTTGACGGAAATTCAGGAAACCCATCAGGTGAATTTTGACGGAAGCTTGGCTTGGTCCACAACTAGCAATTTAAGGTAATCAAGGACACCAGGCACTAGAATAAACAAATGCTCAAACCTTTTTTTCCACAGTTTGAGAATTATGAGGGAAATAGTAGGAAGGCAAGAAAGGAGACCTAGAGGCTACTTCTGGACTAAAGCATCCTTAGGATGCTGTCCCAGAGGGTGAATTAGAAGAGAGAAGTTGCTGCACTTGGAATAGCAAGGTATCCTTCAACAGTAGAATAGATTTTGCCACTGTCTAACTGAGGGATCAGTAATGTAGCATCAGCAAGCAACTATTAAGTCTGTCCACCATGAAGACAGCTTCTCCAGAAATGTGATCAGATACCAGAAAATGTTCAAAAGGCAATGACCATTCCTACAACCTCAACGTCTCTCAGCACAGGAATGAGAAATAAGCTCTTCCCTGTTTTTCTTTTTTTTTTTTTTTTTGACAGTTTTTTTGCCCCTGCTGATTGATTAGCCTCCTCCCTACTTATGAACCATTTCATCACCATCACTGGGACAACAGTCAGCCAGAAGGCCATTATTTAGGCAGCCATAGGCAGTAGTTTGGCATTTCTGCTTGCACATTCTCTGCAAAGCACCAGGGAAAGACATGCAATAGGATGACTGCAGAAGCCATCCTCTCACTTCTGCAAGGGGCATTTCTTCCAAGCAAACCTACCCCTCCCTGGGAAGCAAGGCCTGTTGATTCACCTGGTCTCCACCAGGAAAATTGTACTGAGTCGATGCATCCTAGTGTGCGCACAACCCTCTCCACCCCCTGGGAGGGATGAGTGGGCCATGCCTCTTCATTCCTCCTACTCTCTGCCTGGGTTCTCCAATGCTGTACCGTTAATCAAACCACATCCTCCTGGGTCACACTAAGTGGTCCATCCCTCTATGCCATGGTGCCAGACATGTCCTGCTTCTTGATATGCCAAACTACTGTTACAGTCAATGGCAAAAAATCCTTCAGGAATGGTATCCTTCAGTACCTACATGATAAGAAGGACTGCTTTCATTTCCAGGACACTGATGTGCAGCTGGCCTCAGTCTGTGATCAGACGCTGTAGACTATCCACCCTTGTTAAAGCCTCACTTCCACGCTATAGCTGAGGTGTCCCTGGCGACAGTCACTTGTTGGTTGGAAAGCAATAAATGGCTGTTTGCAACTGAGATTGTGCCACTATGATTTATTTTCATTTATATAAATGTAAGATCGTCCATGTCACACATAACTTAATAAAGATGTTTCCTGTAAAAAAAAAAAAAAAGTTGGAAAGAGCTGTCAAGGAAAAAGGTGGAGTCAACTCATTAACAAAGACATTGGGAACCTCCAAACACTTGACCCGACCCAGTTCGGCTTTAAGGGCAGATCATGCCTACTAAACCTGGTTGACTTCTTTGAGACAGTCACCAAGGCCATAGATGAGGGAAAGGTGGTTCACACAGCCTACCATGACCTTGCCAAGGCTTTCGACACCATTCCCCACTCAGGTATTACAGAAAAACTCACCAGCTTGAACATAAACCCCTACGTCATGAGATGGGTTGCCTACTGGCTTACAGACAGAACTCACACGGTAAGAATAGCAGGCTCCAGGTCTGACTCTAAACCAGTCACAAGTGGCGTCCCACACGGCTTGGTCCTGGGACCCCTACTGTTCGGCATATACTTCTCAGAAGTACAGGCAAGCACAGGATGTCTATGGCTAACCAAGTTCACTGATGACTGCAAACTGGGAGCCATAATTGACTCTCCAGCTGACATGGACATCCTCCAAAAGGGCCTTACTGAGACAGACACCTGATGTCAAAGTCATGGCCTCAAGCTAAATGCCAAAAAATGCATAGTCATCCTGTTTGGGAAAAACAAAACACCCATGAATTACCACATAGGTGGCAGCCCCCTTAATACAGTAGAGGTAATAAGAGATCTGGGGACCCAGGTAGATAGTAATCTCTCCTTTGACAATCATATTGCCAAAGTAGTTAGGAAATCCTTCTATGTGGCCCATTTAATTACTAAAGGGTTCGCATCTAGAAATAAAGAGGTTATAGTGCCCCTCTACTCGTCACTCATTAGACCCATCATAGAGTACAATGCCCCATTTGGGATGTACCTCACGATACTTCCAACAGCTGGAAAGACCACAACAGTACCTCACCAAGAGGATTACTGGTCTCAAACATATGTCCTATGCAGCCCGACTGAAAAAATTCCAGCTGTACTCAGTGGCATATCGCTTACTCAAAGGTAATCTCTGCCTGACTTACAAATCCATGTCCAACTCAGAATTGATGGACATGCTCCACCTAAAGAAATCCAAGTCACTGTGAGCCACGCGCTCTAGTGAGCTAAACCTCACCAGAACAATAAATAGAACATGTTGGAGGGATAGATTCCTGTCACAGAGACTCCCCATGCTTTGGAACAAAATTCCAAATTACATCAGGCAAAGCCCCTCACTAACACTCTTCAAGGGAAGCCTTGACGAGTGGATGGGTAACAGAAAATACACCCCTGGGATCATTTCATTGGCTCTGCTTGACAGAGAATCAGTTAATTAATCAATGGGGCAGCGAAAGCCGACACACTCTGGCTAGGCTTTTAAATGCCCTCGGGCAAATAGCCTAGTACCTACCTATGAACCACTACTGCAGATATCTATGACAAGCCCCTGAAATTATGATGTAGTCCAACATGAGACTACGGCATGGGCAGCAAGTCCTCAATGGTCACTGGAGAAGTCTTATGAGACATCTTGAAAGAGGGATTAGAAATACTGTGGCTGCCATGTGCCCCAAAGCCCTGAGGCAAGTGACCACTAAAACAGAACTGGCTTGATACATCTTATTCACTACTTGTAAAACAGGTGGAACTATATCTGAGGAAGACTGCCTTGCACAGAAGGGTGCCCAGTTAACATCTGATAAACACAAGGATCTGTGATGGCCCTATGATGTGGTAGGTTTACTGTTATCCACATGGTCGAGAATTGATATACCAGGGAATTCCAACATGCTGTCAACTTCTTTCAAGTTCATAGTGGCAAGTGGCCAGTTGTCCTGCTACAGGAAAACACTGCAGCCATACACTTTGTCAGTACCATGGGAAGCAGAGGACAGTCCAAAGGGAAGAGTACAGAATTAATAATGACTGGCTCCTACCTGAAATTGAAAGAAAATACAGTTGGGTAAGTAAACTTATCATAACAGTAGATGTCTGAATGATCACTGCTGTAGTAGCCTTAGCTATATGGGTTATATCCTGTTAAGGCAAGAACTGCTGGACCACTTCCAAAGCTTCAGGGCACCTTCCATGCACCCAAACCATTAGTCAGTCCAAGCTGAAAAAAGGGAGGTTTGGGCATTGAGTCCTTCTGAACTTTCATGCCAACAGAGAGAGGGTGGTTAAATACCTGAAAACAGTGCTAGGAAAACAAAAACATACAAAAATAAGGAGGAAGGAAGGATGGAGGGAGGAAGTGGGCATGTACTGCAGCAGTGATTGAATGTTTACTGTTATTGCAAGTTTACTTGCACAACTGTACTATGTTCATTATTTGGATCATGGCTGCAGTAGCCTTAGCTATACAGGTAGATTACCATAGCATAGGCTGAATGTGAGCAGGAAAGATAAGGGTCCAGGACCTCCTGGAGAATGGTCCTAGCAAATCCTACCTCAGACCTGGAGAAGGAATTTAGTTTATTGTGCTTTGTAAAACTGAGCACACAGTGACCAAGTTGCTGCTTCTAGAATACTTCTAAAATTCATCTATTTCCAAAATGCCAGAGGAAGCCAATGCCCTAAGAGAATAAGTCTTGAACCCGCCTGTGGCAGGTATAACACAGAGTAATAGCATGAGACAACCATATGGAAAATAGCCCATTTGGACACAGTTTGACCTTTTATACTACTATCACAAGTAATGAGTTGATAAGATTTCTTGAAAACTTTTGTCCTGTCAAGATGGTACCCAAGTTGTCTGAAGACATCTAAGGCATGAAGTATCCTTTCTCCTTAATTTTTAGGTTCTGGAGAGAAGACAGAGTGATAGATAGCTTAGCTCAAAGTAAACTTGGCTACCAGTTAAGGAATATAAGGTCTAGCTCTTAAGGAAACCCTGTCTTTGTGGAAAATGAGACAAGGATGACACACCATAAGAACCTGCAACACAAATACTCTTTCTTGCAGAGGTCAGAGCAATTAGTAACATTATTTTACAAATTAAGAACCTCAAGTAAACTTGATGAGCTCATTTAAATGGAGCAAGAGTTAGTTTTTTCTAACACAAAATGTAAAATCCAAAGGAGAAACCACCTGTTTAGCTTGGTATGTAACACCATTTTCAAAAACATTTTCACATGAGATTGCATTGAAAAAGTGGGATCCATGGAGAGATATACTGACATGGCTGACAAAAGAATCTTAAGTGAGGAATACGACTGGCCAGAGGGTAGTAACTCACACAAATAATGCAGAACCAGAGAAACACTAGCCCTGAACAAGTGCTGACTTTTCTTGGCACCAGCTAGAAAACTTTCTTCATTTACTAACATATTATTTTCCAGTAACAGGTTTTCTTTTCTCTAATACCTGCCACATATCCTTAGAAAAAAAGGTGCCTAAAAGATATCAAGATTCTATCATCCAGGCAGTCAAGCTGCAGTTGTTTCAGGTCAAGGTACATCAAACTGCCCAGTCTTGTGTGAGTCAGTCCAGTCTGTGAGGAAGCTGGTGGTAATTACTGCTGGTCATTTCCAAAAGAAGGGAGAACCAATGTTGCCTGGTCCAGGATGGAGTCACCACAATGATTTTTGAAGAATCCTAGTGAATTATCATCATGACCCTGGATATTACTGGAAAGGGTCCAAAAGCATACAGGAACACATTCCTATTCAAGGAAAAGGAAAAAAAAAACGCATATTCCAGATATTCTTTCATGGAGTCCTGGAGCACAATTTTGCCAATTAATTGTTATGAATGGAAGCAAAATGATCTATTTGAGGTTTGCCCCACAGCTGGATGAATTCTTGGACGAGCCCCTGATAAACTTCCATTCTTGAGGGTCTGTCCTGGTCCTGCTCAGCCTTTATGCTGCACAATTTTTCTCTGATGGTATGCAAGATGCCTGTAGAGTACAATTGTGCTGAAAAGCTATATCCCAGACTACCATGGCTAGTCTAGACAGAGGGTAGGATCTGCTGCCCCTGCTTATTTACCACATCAGTGTGGTACTGTTTGTAAACACTTACAGATGCAAGTGCAAACATCTCTTTTACGCTTGTGTGTTTTGGTCTGTCTTCTGTTTCAAAGACCCTGTACTTTTATCCCATTTACACTGCTCCCCAAGTAAAGTCCGAGGCATCTGTGATGGAGTTGAAAGAGGCAGAAAGGGAGACCTGGATTCTGACAAATATGCGGTCTCTATCATAAAATTGCCCCTTTCACAAACCTCAACACTGAAATCTCAAATGTCAAGTGATGCAGATGTTGGGACCATACATATTTTGGTTGTTACTGGATTTTTCTAATGTGGAGGTTTGTAAGAGATTTCAAGATAATTATAGATGCCATGAGACCACAATCCTTAAAAAAAAAAAAAAAAATCGCTGGTTGACATAGTATTCTGATGGAAAAAATCAGGAACAGATCTCAATACAGATATTTTTCCTTTAGAAGAAAATTTATTTAAATTGATGTGAAAAGAAGAAACCACAGGAAAACAGTTTTGTGAGGATAAGTCAGAGAAGACCTTTGCATATTCTCCTACAGCCCTAGCCTGTGCAGATCGCTTACCCAGGTAATAAATTATGCACACTTTGGAACATACTGCAATAAGCTAATCATCTAAATAAAGAAAACAAATACCTTGCAGTCTGCAGTAGGTTATCACAAGAGCTAGACACTGTGAATATTCCTGGAACAGTGGATAGACTAGAGAGAATTGAGAGAACTGGTACGATTTTTAGTCTCTGGATCATGTTAAGAAACATCTGAAATCTGGAGCTATAGGAATGTGAAGATATGAACATTTTAAATCTAAGGTCAGCAGAAAACTCAAAATAAGGAGTAACAAGTTGTGAAAGGATAACACCTTGAAATTGGGCACTATCACAGCTACTGTTACTTAACTGATAATCTGCTGTACACCAACAAGAACAACATTTAGTTTCTATATACAAAAATACCAATGAGACACAACTCAAATTATGAAGTCAGCACTGGTGTTTGTTACAAGACACACAGCAGACTAGCATTTTAATTTTTCACCCAGCAGTCAGACTTTACTTCCTGATTTCCTACTTACAGTTTCTTAATCCTATCACACAGGCAATGGATAGTGTAGTATGTGTTTTAGAGAAGTTAGCCTACATAGTTGATTAGATGGTTAACACCTAATGGTACACATTTATGTATCTATACAAACCACCAAACACATGGACCCCTATTATTATATCCTCATAGGTGCATTTATCTGTAAGTCTTGTAGCACACCACTTTTTCAAAGTTCTCTCATTCAAGTTTTACTACTGAATTTCCTGGCTGCAAATACTCCATTCAATCACACAAAAGCTAGAAGCAAGAAAACCACTGAAATATTAAAACTACCTATATTCTAATATATATATATATATATATATATATATATATATATATATATATACATATATATATGAGATATTTAAGTTTTAACCAATCCCAATTATATGTTTGCATTTCTATAGAATTAAATAGAATGTTGATTTTTCTTTGTTTTTGAAATATGCACAAACAATATTTATTTCTAGATTCTTTACATAAACACAGTGCTTATTTGTCAATTTACATTTTTTACAAGTTTCACCCAAATAAAGATTTGTTGTTTTGCTACTAAGAAGTGAAGCTATTTTTAATTGCAACAAGATTTGTTGTTTTGGTATGAAGAACATGATGCTGTTTTTATTCACAAAGATGAAGACATTTTAATTGCAACAATATTTTTACTACTGTTTGGAGTTTAATTTACAAATATTTCTTACTACTGCTTGGTGTTTTAGCTTAGGTCAAATAGCTCAAAAGACAATTCTTTCATACTTTTTCTAGTTGTTTTGACCTGAATAGTTAGACCTTGTCCACAATCTGATGGTTTAAGCTAACTAAACTTCAGAGTGCTGACAGTGCTTCATTTCTAAGCTTGGTTGTTATGTTCCCAGTCTCTTTATCCACAAAGAACAGCGATTTTTGCACAAGCTCCCGCCACACACAACTAAGAAAATGTAGAACCCTCTAGTCAAAGAAATCCTTATCCCTCCTACACTGAAGATCATATGTGGCCCACTCAAGAATACCACAAGGAACAAGAAACCACAGAGAGCCAAATGCTGACTGCTTTGGAAAATGCTCCTTTTGCATTTAAGAGTCTGCAATGGGAAGAAACCTACCTTCAAGCTTGCTTAACAAAAGTTTAGTTCCCAAAAGGACTCGGACTGCTGCATCTTTCGGCTTTTCCCGGTTAGGGGTCACCACAGCAGAACTCCAGTCCGCTAATGATTGGTAGTTGATTTTTACGTGCCGACTTACCAGCCCTGATGCACAACCTTGAACGAAGGTACGCCCATTCACGCATTTCTCCACGCAGAAGACGCTCTAGCTGAGAATCGAACTGGATAGCGTCTTACTGTGAGGCAACTCGGACTAAACTGCAAAAACCAGAATGAAGATCCAAGTAAAAATGGCAAGAGATCCTCAAGGAAGCTGGCCTGAAAATAAATCTTCTTCTCGAACATAAATAGGAATTTGCAAGGGTTACATTCGGAAAAGCTTGAACCTATCAGACAGAATTTAAGACACAGAAGCAAAACTACAACCAACTGCTTCTAAGATCCAGATGCTTGAACAGAAACTAAGAAAAAAAAAAAACAACAAAAACTTATGAGAGACTTGTACCAGAACAATGACCAGCCCCAACACAGAAGGATAAAAACAGCAACATACAACTCCCAACATACCAATCAGAGGAACAAGGGAACAAATTTACACAGCTGGAACTTAGTTCTTTAACAGACCAGCTCTACAAATAAACATCAGGTTTTTCAACAGGGCCATGATTCCCCTGGTTGGATCCTTGGAGCCACAGTTCCCTTCCAAAGATCCCAGGATGACAGACTCACTGGGCAGGGTTAGATTTCAAGACAGAAGCCATCAGATTCCTCCGTGTTCTGCTAAGCAACATATTTTTCCATCTTAACAAATCTTTCTACAGGCAAAATCAGGGCATTGCTACAGGGGCAGCTATGACTCCCAGCCTAGCTAATACCGCCCTAGAAAAATGAAAGAGAGAACACATATACAACTCTCCCTTCTACCAGCACATGGGTTATTTCTGATACATTAATAAAAAGAAGTTATGTACTCACCATAACATTCCATCTGAGTAGGTACTTCATTTGTCTGAAACCTGTGGGTATCGGATCCGAGCCGGCAACTTCACAAGCTACAAGATCTGAGCTCCTAGCTCCTCCCCTACCCATAATCCCCTGCCACTAACTGTATTACCTCAGATCGATTTTGCTCAATCTAAGTCATAACCTCGACAGAGGTATACTGAAGACCTAACCTCAAGACAGCAACATTTCAGGTGACCAGAAGAAAACCCGAGAAAAGGTTAGGGGGATGTCAGGGGGGGATGGTTGCAGACAAATGAAGTACCTACTCAGATGGAACGTTATGGTGAGTACATAACTTCTTTATCTGAAGTAGTTACTTCATTTGCTCTGCAACCTGTGGGACAGAGTCCCCTGCTACCTAGTCAATAAACCTGGGTGGCCTTATGGAAGGATATTCCGAAGCATCGCGGAGCCCAAAGAAGCCCTACTTCTCGATATCATATCCAGTTTATAATGAGAAATGAACGTATGAGAAAAGGACCAGGTAGCTGCTGAACATATGTCGTCCAAGGGAACCCTGGACCAGAAAGCTGCTGAGGTGGTGATGGACCGGGTAGAATGAGTGTGTATTCCCATAGGAGCTGGTTTGCCGGAAGATACATACCCCTGAACTATACATTGACAAATCCAATTTGCTAGGGTCACTTTAGAAATGGCCTTTCCCCTGGCTGATTTTGCAAAAGACACAAACAACTGATCAGACTTGCGAAAATCCTTAGTTCTGTGCAAGTAAAACCGTAGTTGCCTGTGTACGTCCAGTTTGTGCAATATGTACTCCCCCTTATTCTGAAAATTTGGAAAGAACACGGGCAAATTGATTGATTGATTGATATTAGATTCCGAAGCCACCTTAGGTAAGAAAGACGGGTTAGTCCTGAGAGACACTCTATCCCTGTGAAAAATTAGATAAGGGGGTTTCATACACAGTGCTTGGAGTTCCGAAACCCTCTTGGCAGAAGTAATAGCTACCAAAAAAGCCGTTTTCCAGGACAAGAATTTTAAAGGAATCGAGGCTGCAGACTCAAAGGGTGGACTCGTCAGGGCTTACAAGACTAGTGTCAAATCCCATGGGGGCACCACCGTTTTCACAGGAGGCTTCAAGAGAAAGATGCCTCGCAAGAAAGTTTTGCATAACTTTGTGGATGCCAATGACCCTAGTCCATCTCCCACATGAAAATAGAAAATGGCTGCTAACTGCACCTTAACCGTAGAAGCGCTTGCTCCCTGCCGAAAAATCAGTGACAGGAAGTCCAAGATTGTCGGAATAGGAACTGTAAAAGGATCCAGGCCCTTGTCTGTTGCCCAGATGGAGAAGAGTTTCCACTTGCTATTATATATTTTCCTGGTAGCCAGCTTATGAGCCGCTACCAGAATGGCCTTCACTGGTGATGAGATACCAGGAGTCCTTGCCATCAGTGGAACTGGATCAACCAAGCCGCAAGCTTGAGGTTTACCAGGTTCAGGGTTTGACATCCTGCGGGATGTGAAATCAGGTCTGGAATGGGTTCCAGTATCCAAGGGGGAGTTAAACTGTGAGACCGCAGGTATGGGAACCAGATCTGGCGAGGCCAGAATGGGGCTATGAGAATAACTTTGCTCCCCAACCGAGAGGCTTTCTGTATGAACTTGGTCATAAGCGGAAGGGGAAGGTAAGCATAAAGAAGACCGGGAGGCCAAGCATGAACTAGAGCGTTTCTGGGAGTCTCCCCCTAGGGGGGAAGTATTGCGAAGTACTCGCTGCGTTTTATGTTTAATGGAGAAGCAAAAAGATCGCAGCGAGGCCAACCCCACTTGCGGAAGATCTGCTTCGGAACTGATGGATTGAGAGTCCACTCGTACGGAGTGAGAATTATCCGACTCAGTTTGTCCGCTAATATGTTGGACCATCCTGGAATGTGCATTGCTACTAGAAAGCGGTTGGTGGATATCGCCCATTCCCACACTCTCATAGCTTCTCGACAAAGGGGATAAGAACTGGTTCCTCCCTGTTTGTTTATGTACCAGACTACCGACATATTGTCTGTCTGGATTGCAATAGTCCCCAAAGGTAGAAGGTCGTGGAGAGCTTGCAATGCTAGAAGCACCGCCCTCATCTCTAGGACATTGATATGCAGAGCGGTCTCTAGGGAAGTCCACGTGCCTTGGACGGTTCTGCCCGAACAATGCCCCCCCCCCACCCGAGGCGAGAAGCATCCGTGGTCAGCGTGGCTTGGGGCAGGGGAATCACAAAGGGTCTCCCTTGCCTCAGCTCTCGAGAGTGAAGCCACCAAAGAAGGGAGTCTCTGCAAACTCTGCTCAGTGGGATCGGAGAGCTTAACGGGTGGAATAATAGCGACCACTGAACCTGGAGGGTCCATTGTAAAATCCACATTCGCAGGCGTGCATGAAGGGATAGACCGATTGCCGCTGCCATAGACCCTAGTGCCCTCAGGACTAACTCCACCGCAGGAGCCTGGCTCTGAAGAAGAGTAAGCACCTGAAGCGACAAGCTGCTCAGCCTGTCCGATGTCAGAAAGGCTCGAGAAGTACGGGTATCCAATCTGGCCCCTATGAACTCCAATACTTGTACGGGGCGAAGGAAGGATTTTTGAAGATTCACTGAGATGCCTAGACTCTGGACAAGAGTCAGAGCATAATCTCTTGCAACGCAGAGCTGATGCCTGTTGGCGGCGGTAAGGAGCCAGTCGTCTAGTACGGGAAAACCTGAATGCCCTGAAATCTCAGGTGGGCTGCAACCACTGCCATGACCTTGGTGAACACCCTGGGAGCTGAGGTGAGGCCGAACGGAAGAACCCTGAACTGATAATGACTGGCTCCCAGCCGGAAGCGGAGAAACCTTCTGGATCGTCTGTCCATCAATATGTGGTAGTACGCATCCTTAAGGTCTATAGAGCACATCCAGTCGTTCTCCTGCAGCAAGGGGAGAATTGATTGAAGTGTGACTATCCGGAATTTTTCCTTGGGGATGAACAGGTTCAGAGCGGACAAGTCTAGGATGGGTCTTAGATCCCCCGTCTTCTTTGGCACTAAAAAGAACCTGGAGTAATAACCCAATCTGGACTGATCTGGGGGGACGGGCTGGATGGCTCTTTTTCTTAGCAACTTCGAAACCTCTGAAGCCGCTGCCTCCCTCTGATCGGGTGGAACATCGGGGAGGCGTCTGCTTGTAGGGGGAAGGCTTAGGAAGGGAATGGAGTAACCTCTGGATATGATCCGGAGCACCCATCGATCTGTCGTAATGGACTCCCAATTTGACAGATGCTCCGTCAACCGCCCCCCGACTGCCTCCAGAGATGGACAGTCGGGTAAGCCCTCAGGGCTGCTGCGCGGGTCTGTCTGAGAAAGGCTCTCTAGACCCGAAATTACGTGGCCCCCCTCTGCCTCTGGGCCGGCGTCCACCTTGTCCTCCACTGCCTCTGGAGGACGAGGGGTCCGAAGCTGGATGGGATTGCTGAGACTTGCGGAACCACAACTTCTTTTGTCCCCTCTGATTCCTTGAGAAGGATCGTTGGGGATTAGAGAAGCGGACCCCGACAGCGTCTTCCCGTCCTTCTCGCTTTGGACCAGCATTTCACGAACGGTCTTGCCAAAAAGCGAAGACCCATCAAAGGGCGCATTCGCGAAGGACACCTTGAAGGGTTCTGCGAAATCGCAAAGGTGGAGCCAGGCGTGATGCCACAAGACGACCCCGGCTCCGCTGGCCCTCGCGGCTCCCTCCATTGCATGAGAGAGTAGCCGCATGGACATGTTAGAAATGGATTTTAGAGTGGCCATACGAGTCGAAAACACCTGCTTGTCCTCGACCAACATGGACTCCGGGGGGGCTGCAGCGTACTCCTTAATCAAGTCTTGCTGTAGCCTAATGGTATGTGCCATATAATTCAGCGCCCTCACTGAGAAGGTCGCTGAAGCAAACATCCGCTTCCCAATGCAGTCCAGCACTAGAGATTCCTTATCCGGCGGGTGGACCGAAAAACTCTCTTGGGTGAGTTCTCTCTTCGTGGCAGCCGCCACCAACATGGCATCGACCGGAGACCCCTTGGCCCACGACTGTCTATCTGATGGGGGGCTAAGGACTTTGTCGGGCCGTCTCGGGATTGGCTCCACGGTGTCGGGCTCCTTCCACACCCTGGTAGTAATAAGGTCTACCAGGGGGTCAGCCGGAGGTGACACCCAGGAGGTAGACAGGCCTGCCTCAAATGGCTCCAGGAAGACGGATTCGTCCGCGGAAGGTTTTTGGGCAGACCACCCCCCTCTAATACGCAACATCACCATGATGTCTCCGAAGGAGACATCCTCGGGGGGTGACCTTGGGGAACCTTCCCTTTCATCCAAATCCGTGCCTGTGGTAACGGACTCAGGGGAGTCCAGGTGCCTCCTTTTACACCTCCATTTATGAGGGACCTCCTCGGTGGGACTGTCCAAGGAGGGCTCGTTAACAGCTTCCTGTTCCTCCACGGGAACGGGCTGGAGGGCTTGGGCAGGCTGTCCCAATGGACGGATGACAGAGGATAGACCCATATGCAGCGGGGGTGCGGGAGGATCCGAAGCCCGGACCGGGGACCTGGAGGATCTCGACAGCCCCCTCTCCACTACCTCAAAAGCCGAAGGAGAACTACTCTCCCCAGGCTCCGAGAGCAATCTCCTCAGCTCCGAGGTAGGGGCTGGAGTCGAAGCAGATGCGGTGGGATCCAAGAGAGGTGTGCTCCGACCTCAGCGGTGCCGAAGACGCATCAACTCCCCCGGATCCGACGCTCGGCCCCGAGAACTCGGATCTGAAACACTCAAGGGCATGGTCGGCATCGAAGAGACCGGAGCTATCGGCGCCAACAAAACCCCGGCTCCGAAAGGGCCCGGATCCGATGATTCCAAAACCTGAACACGGGTTGGAGAAGGAGTGATCGGAGCAAAGACAGAGGCCGCACTCCCCCCCACTGAGGGGGGCGGAGGCAAGAGCACCCCCATCTGGCATTTGGGTCTGCAGGAATCGTCACATCATCCGATCCATATCGGCGTCGGTGAGGCTCCTGGTCGACCTAAAGGAAGTCGTCAAGGCAGGCCAGGAGGATCGCCTCGACGACCTCGAGGGAGACCGGTACTCCTCCGGCGAAAAATGAGGCGAACGGAGCCAAGAGGGGGAGGATCCGGAAACCCTCGAGGAAGAGCTAGCTAGCTTAGATGGCGGGGCTGAGGGTTGAGTCTCAGCCCGCCTTTTATGAGACCTATGTCTCTCCTTATCTTTGTCCCTCTTCTCTTTAGAGGAAGAGACACCAGAGTCCCCTGAACTCAAGCTCGAAGCAGGAGGTTGAGTCCCCGGTTGAGCAGGGGGAACGGAAGGCACTGGGGCTGTGGTGACGGCCTGAGCCTTGGCGGGAGAGGAAGAAGCAGCCGAATCCTGGGGAAGCAAGCCCGCCAGGATTAGCTTATTCTTCCTGTCCCTAAGTGCCCGGGGGTTAAAGGCTGCACAGATTTGGCAGTCTGTTGATAAATGGGCCACCCCCAGGTATAAAACACACTGAGTGTGGCCATCAGCAGGGGAAAGCTTATGTCCACACTCAGTACATTTTGAAAAAACGGCCTTGGGCCCTTCAGCCATTCTCTACCACAATGCACGCACACCCAAACACTAATTGGGGGAGGGGGGACACAGAAAAACTAACACTAAACAAAAAAGGGAAACTATTTAACAAACTATACTGGCTATAGGCTCTGAATACACACACACACACACACACACACACACACACACACACACACACCACAATCAACACTAAGCAAAAGGCTTTTCTCTAAGAGAAAAAAGGAACAATCTCACCAGTCAGCTAAGGAGCTCTTCAAAAAGTAGCTGTCTACAGCTGTGGCAAAAACGATCTGAGGTAATACAGTTAGTGGCAGGGGATTATGGGTAGGGGGAGGAGCTAGGATCTTGTAGCTTGTGAAGCTGCCGGATCGGATCCGATACCCACAGGTTGCAGAGCAAATGAAGTAACTACTTCAGATCATTTTTTATTATTTGGAACAGCACAGAGGCAAGGTTACTGGAAATTCCATGAATTTCCTAAACTTTACAACTTTCCACAACAAAGACGGTGCTAATTTCCTAGACCTCACGATATCAAAACCGGAAGGCTCTGACCTACATCAAAAACCCACCAGAGTAAACTTACTATTCCTCTGCGACAGTATTCATCCTTTCCAGACTAAGAAGAACACGATTAAATCCCAGGGTCTCAGGATTGCTACTGTATCAAAGGAACCAAGGGATTTCACCATCAACATAGTGAACCTAGAGAAAATTTCTTCACCTGTGGTTATAGTAAAAAGTTCATCTTCAGGATGCTTGAACCTCTCTGTCTCGCAAAAAACCCCCCACCAACCCTGATTACCTAAACCCTGGCAACAGCCACAGAACTAACAGGAGAAGAAACCACAATGAGGGATATAAAGACATCTCCATGACTGTTACTTACTCCACTAACTGCAGAATTATAATGGACATCATTAAGGACAACTGGGTTATCCTCAAGAATAACCTAATACTAAACAATATACAACCAGAAAAATCTAGTTTCAACATACGGCGAAACAGGAATATCAGCCATTTTGTTGAAAAAATGAGCAGAACAACCACGGGCCACCTCCCAGAAGGGTATATTCCCTTGTCGACCTCCCAACTACAGTTACTGTAAACACATGAGCAACAAAATGGTTTTCCACTGCCCTAACACTGACAGCTACTAAAATGGCCACAAACCTGGGAATTGCAATTCAGAATCAGTAGTTTACAGGGCCCAATGTACCTAATTCCCAGCCTTCTATATTGGGAAAACAATCAATAGACTTAAAACCAGAATTGCTAGACACCTTACAGACATCCGCTACAGTAACAATACACTAGCTAAACCAACCAAGACCAACCTGGACACAAAACATTCCAATTTCATATTTTAGACTGTATACCAAAAGACAAGGATCATTAAATGACAGACTGGAAAAATGAAAATTAGAATGGCATATCAGACTAGAAGCATGTAAATCACAGAGACTTAACACTCAGATTTCCATCACCAGCATTCTCAGTCTTAGGAAATTCCATCACCACGCTTATTATTGATAGCTGAACTCTCCTGTTTTAATTTGACTTTGGTGGAGATTTATACACTTATTAATTGGTTATTAGTTATTGTGCAGAAAAGTTTTCTTTTGAATTAAAAGGTTCCTCCCGAGATGCAGATCTGAAGAAGCGTGAGCGAAAGCACTGCAGATAAGCTATATTTATTCATTTTTAACATACAGAGATGATTTTAAGTGGGGTTGCATTCCTTATTATTTAAATTCTTCTATGTATTTAAAAAATTTTACTCTTATTTAACTGATAATCTGCTGTACACCAACAAGAACAACATTTAGTTTCGATATAAAAATACTAATCACCCATAACCCAAATTAGAAAATCCTCACTGGTGTTTGTTACAAAACCACTAGCAGACCAGCATTTAAAATTTTCACCCAGTCAGATTTTACTTCCCGATTTCCCGCTTACAGTTTCTCTATCCTATCATACAGACAATAGATAGTGTAGTATGTGTTTTAGACAAGTTAACCTACATAGTTGATTAGATGGTTAATACTCAATGGTACACATTTATATATCCATAAAAACCACCAAACACACTGACCCCTATTACTTTATCCTCACACATAGGTGCATTTATAAGTCTTGTAGCACACCCTTTTTTCAAAGTTCTCTTATTCAAGTTTTACTACTGAATTTCCTGGCAGCAAACCCTCCATTCAATCACACAGAAGCTGGAAGCAAGATAACTACTGGAATATTGAAACTACCTATATTCTAATATATATTCCAAGATATATTTAAGTTTTAACCTATCACAATTATATGTTTACATTTCTATAGAATTAAATAGAATTTAGATTTTTTTTGTTTGTTTTTGAAATATGTATAAACAAGATTTATTTCTAGTTTCTTTATATAAACAGGGCTTATCTGCCAATTTATAGAAGTTTCAGCCAATAAAGATTTGTTGTTGTGCTACTAAGAAAGCTATTTTTAATTGCAACAAGATTTGTTGTTTTGGTACAAAGAACGTAATGCTGTTTTTATTCGCAAAAGTGAAGAAATTTTGATCGTAACAACATTTTTTTTACTACGGTTTGGAGTTTAATTTACGAATATTTCTTACGACTACTGCTTGGTGTTTTAGCTTAGCCTGAAAAGCTCAAAAGGCTATTCTTTCATATTGTTTTCCACTTCTTTGTGACAAGAATTTCTGAAGAAGCAGACCCACTTTTGCCAGGAAAAACATTCTTAGAGAGAGGCATAGGATTCTGGCTAGGAAGTGTAGTATTCCCTGGCACTCTCCCAAGTCTGGCAAGAGTAGCTCTCCCTTGCACACTAAGGGCATTTCAACAGCCCTGCCAGGGGAAAAAGATGAATGGCCTGAGGAAACAGAAATGGTCAGAGAAGGGTCACCAGTCTGTGACTGAAGTACTTTAGCAGCCTGATGTGGTGACAAGCTGTTCAATAATTTTCTGGAAGGAAGGAAGAACAGAGTTAACTGGCAGGCCATTCCATGGTTAAGCCGAAAAAAATGATTCCCGGAGTCAGTAAAACAATTAAATATTAAAAAAAAAAAAGTAACTTTCGCCCCATAAAAACAGAGTAGACTGCACTTTTAAACACTTAACCCAGCCCCAAAAGTAAATAAAAACATTACCTCAGAAAAAGTAGTTTTAAATTAGTTTCAACAACTTTTTACCACAAATGTAAAAAAAAATATGCCACAGTTTAAAAGTTATATGACAGTCATTTTTCTGAGCTTTAAAATTAAAGTTTGACAGAAAAAGTACAATTTTTGTCATAAAAGTAAAAAAAAAAAAGAAGTTATGTACTTACCATAACGTTCTATGTTTGTTGTCTATAATCTCGCCTTCAGTCTTGATGGTTGGGGTTTGGAACTGAGCATCAGTTCCGACTCGGCCACATACTAAAAGCTCGAGAGCTTTCACTGGCTCGAGGCTATACCCTATCCCAAGATGCCTAGCGACTGTTACCCAGATCTTGTTTGAAAGAAACTAATCACTAGACTACACAACCCAGCATAACTACAACAGATCCTCTGCCCATAATTCCTAAGACATGAAGGGAATCAGGAAACTTACAGCCAATTTCAGAAAAATTCTTCTCGATCCTTCAGGAAGGGGGAAGGAGGGTGGGATGCAAGAATGAAGATGACATTATAGACAACAAACATGGATTATGGTAAGTACATAACTTCTTTATGTTATGTTGTCCTATCTCGCCTTCATTCTTGATGGTTGGGACAGCGTCCCCAGCATCTTCTTTCTCGGGTGGCTCAAGGGAATAAACTCTTCAGAACAGTGGAACCAAAAGATGCCCTGTTCCTGGTGGCCACATCTACTTTGTAATGAGTGATAAAGGTATGAGGGTTAACCCAAGTAGCTGCAGCACAAATTTAATCCAAAGGAAGCCTGGCTTGAAAAGCAGTGGTAGTCGACATAACTCTAGTTGAATGACCTGTAATTTTTCCTGGCAGCTGTTTATGCTGAGAGTTATATACATAAGTAATGGTGTCTGTACGCCATTTTGAAACTGAAGTTCCTTTTCTGTTTTCTGAGAATGAAACAAACAGTTGGTCAGATTTTCAAAATTCCTTTGTCCTAGGCAAGTAAAAACGTAACTTCTTATGGGCATCCAATTGGTGAAGCTTGTATTCTGCCCTGTTGCCATGATTGGGGAAAAATACGGGTAGCTCAACAGACTGATTTAAATTGGCCTCAGAACATACTTTTGGCAGAAAGGAAGGATTTGTCCTGAAAGAGACTCTTTGTGGAAAATCAAATAGGGTGGACAGATAGACATAGCTTGCAGTTCTGAAACCCACCTAGCGGAAGTAATAGCTGTTAGAAAGATTGTCTTCCACGAACTTTAGTGGGCAAGAGGAGGCTGGTTCAAATGGATGGAGAATTAAAGAAGATAACACCAAATTTAGATCCCAAGGAGGTGGTGGCTCCCTTATGGGAGGTCTTAAAAGGAATGTACCCCTCATAAAGGCCTTGCATAATCTGTGAGACATTATATTGGATCTCATGTCTCCTACATGGTAGTCTGATATGGCAGCTAGTTGTACTCGTACCGTGGCTGCCGCTACACCCCGATTAAAGGTTTCTGTTAAAAATTCCATTATTGCTGATATAGGGGTTGTAAAGGGGTCTCTATGGGTTTTGTCAGCCAAGCAAGAGAATCTCTTCCATTTGCTTTCATAAAGTTTCCTAGTTGTATTCCTGTGCAACAAAACCAGAATGTGTTGCACTGCTGGGGATAGTTCTGGAAGCCTGGCTAAGATGGGAAGTGGAGTAACCAAGCTGTCAGCTTGAGGCTTTGAAGAGCGGGGTGGAGCATTCCTGACTGATGAGTCAGAAGATCCGGCACTGGGTCCAGGATCCAAGGCTCCTCCTGAAGATAGGGCCATAGAAAGGGGAACCATATCTGACGAGGCCAGTAAGGAGCAATGAGAATTAGCCTGCGACTCAATGATTTGACTTTTTGGAGAACTTTGGGTATTAATGGAAATGGGGAAAAGCGTAAAGAAGTCCAGAGGCCAATCGTGAACAAGTGCATCCCTTGGTGACTCCCCCGGAAGGGGGATTAGGGCAAAGTACCTGCTGCACTTGGAATTGATGGATGTGGCAAAGAGGTAGCAGCAAGGCTGGCCCCGCCTTCAAAAACTTTTGGTACGCAATTTACTGTTTCAGGGACAACTCGTGAGGCATAAGAATTGCCCTGCTTAATCTGTCTGCTATCACATTGGATATCCCAGGGATGTGCATTGTAGTCAGAAAATGATGAGAAAAAATTGCCCATTGGTATACTCTTTGAGCCTCTCGACAGAGGGGGTAGGATCTGGTTCTGCCTTGTTTGTTGATGTACTACACCATGGACATATTGTCTGTTTGTATTGCAATAGTACCTGTTAGAAGAGAGCTCTGGAATGCTTGCAGTGTCAGAAGCACCACTCTCATCTCTAGGACATTGATGTGCAAGTCGTGTTCATGTTCGTGCCAAGTCCCTTGGACAGTCTGTCCCAAATAATGCTCCCCCCCTTTCTGGCCTATAGTTACCTGCATGGACTGAAGCCACCATCGTAGGTCCCTCTTGCAGGTGTTTGTAATGGGAATCTTGTGTGACATGGGTAACTCCTGCATGGACCACTGAGCAAAGAGTAGCCACTGTAATATTCTCATGTGTAGGTGCACCAGTAGGACTAAAGCTACTGCAGCTGCCGTTGAACCCAGAACCTTGAGGACAAACTTTGCCTGTACTTTTTTCTTCATGAGCAGTACTGACACCTGATGGCGTAACGTTAAAATTCTTTCATGAGGCAGTTTTGCTACCATGTCTTTTGTGTTTAACTCTGCCCCCATTAAGGTAATATGCTGAGAAGCCAACAAGGCAGATTTAAAAAAAAATTTTGGTAATGCCTAGCTCTGAGCAAAGATGAATGGTGGTATCTCTTGCCCTGGTTAGTAGATGCTCAATGGTGGCGGTCAGGAGCCAGTCGTCTAAGTATGGAAACACCCGGAATCCTAGATGCTTCAGGTGAGCCGTAACTACTTCCATGCATTTGGTAAACACTCTGGTGGTTGTAGTGAGACCAAAGGGCAGAGCTCTGAATTGGTAATGACTGGCTCCCAGCTGGAATCGTAGATATCTCCTGGATCACCTGTCCATCTTTATACAGTAGTACACATCCTGAAGATCTATGGAGCATATCCAATTGTCTTGTCCCAGAAAAGGGAGTATCGACTGCAGTGTCACCATCTGGAACTTTGTTTTCTTTATGGACTTGTTCAGTCTGCAGAGATCCAAAATTGGTCTCCAGTCCCATCTTTTTTGGAACTAAAAAGAACCTTGAGTAAATTCTGGATCCGATTTGGTCTGCAGGGACTTCTTGGATGACACTTTTCTAGCAGCCTTTGAATTTCTAGGGTTGCTTGATCTATTTAACTGTGTGGTATGTCTGGGATAGATCTTGGTGGAAAAGGAAAAAGAATGTTGTATCCACTGGAAATAACAGACTGTACACATCTGTCTCGAGTGATGTTCAGCCAGGCTTTTGGGTACAGTGATAAACTTCCCCCCGACTGCCTCCAGAGGTGCACAGGCAAGCCTCCTTTCAGGAGCACTGGAAAGGCCTACCAGACAACGCATCTCTGTCGCCCTGATTCTGCGGACCCCCTCTGCTGCGAGGGAGTTGTCTTCCATTATTACACCCTCTGCCCCTGGAGAAAAATTCACCACGTGCATCTGGCAGAGCTCCTCGGGATTTCCAGAACCACATTTTTCCACCCTTCTGACCTTTGGGATAAGGTCTGGTAGGGACGGAGAAATGTACTCCCATGGCAGATAAGAGTTTTGCCATCTTGTTCGCACCTGGTAAGAGTCTCTTTCACTTTTGGTCCTAACAAAGACGAGCCATCAAAAGGGGTGTTAATAAAACAAGACTTGAAGGGTTCAGCAAACTCACAAAGACGCAACCAGGAATGTCTCCTCAGAGCTATCCCTGTGCCTGCTGCCCTGCTCGCTCCATCGGCCACATAAGAAATGAGGAGCATGGAGGAGTTTGCTATAGAGTTTAAGGTCGCAAGCTGAGAGTTCACCTTGTCAGGTACCCCTGCAACTGTAGTACCTTGGAGGGCATCTCCTAGCTCCTTGAGGAGATCCCTCTGAAGTCAAGTAAAGTGGGATAAATAATTCAGTGACCTAAGGGTAAAGGCTGCTGAAGAGTACATATGCATCCCACATCTGTCCATCATTCGAGACTCCTTATTCGATGGATGGACAGATGAAGTTTTGGCTAATTCCTTCTTGGTGGCCGCCACCACCACCATAGCATCTACTGGGAAACCTTTAATTAGAAATTATTTGTCCTCCAGGGCTGTAATAAATTTGTTGGACCTCCTCGGAACTGGTTCCACTGACTCTGGAGAGCCCCACACCTTTTGACTGGCTATACCAAGGAGCTGGTTGAAAGGTGGAGACACCCAAGAGGATCGAGGGTCGTGCCAAATGTCTCCAGGTATACAAACTCATCTTCAGAAGGGGAGAGGGTCTTCCAGTCACCTCTCCGTTTCAGAATCTTTAAGATGTCTGAAAAG
The DNA here is from genome assembly GCF_019279795.1 of Protopterus annectens. Classification (NCBI taxonomy): domain Eukaryota; kingdom Metazoa; phylum Chordata; order Ceratodontiformes; family Protopteridae; genus Protopterus; species Protopterus annectens. The sequence continues at coordinate 1,752,964,756 of NC_056728.1, read as the reverse complement.
GAGACATCTTCAAAGGATGACCGTGGGGACCTTTCTGAATCCTCCAAGTCTGTATCTGACGTGACAGACTCTGGGGGGTCCAGGTGTTTCCTCTTACAAGTTCTCTTCTGAGGGACCTCCTCAGAGGGATATTCTGGGGAGGTTTCAGAAAAGAGGGTCTCACCCATTGGGGCATCCTGGGGCACTGGTGCTCTACGCTTGGGCTGGAGGAATGGTGTAGAGGTTGACACTGGCCCTTTTGGGGGAAGAGTAGCTGGAGCCGAGGGTGAAGCAGTCCCTGAGAAAAGCACACATTACCTCAAAAGCACCATGATCCTGGCCTGAGAGAGCCTCTGGCTCAGAGGAACCGGGGAGACCTCCCCTGCACCAAGGAGGATGGCTCCGAGGCTGATGTGGGTGCTGAACTCACCAGCACCGAAGACCCGAGTGGGGGAGTTGGATCCGACAAGGGTCCGATTCGACTCCCCCCTGGAACCGTGGGAGTGTCTGCTCCCAGATCCCTTGATGGCAGATGTCAATATTGGAGTAGACATTGGAACTGAGATACCGGGGATGGTTCCTGGATCTGATGGTTCCACCACAATGACCTCCAGGCACTCTGGCTCTGAACTCATCAGAGTCGGAGGAGGAATGGAAGGTAAAGCAGATTCGGTAGTCAGCTCCACATCCTGCTGGGCTGGGCTCGAGAGAATTTTTGCAAGGGCCAGTGTCCGAAGCAACCTCCTAACCACCCGATCCACATCATCGTCCATTAAGCTCCTGGAAGACAGAGAAGAATGGGTGGGATGATCTGTGGCTACCAGCCACTGATTGCAGCAAAGGAGACTGTGGCACCGAATGGACAGACTCCTTTTTTGGCTTTGAGACGGTTCTGATGACACAGGAGGAACTGAGGGAGAGTTAGACATCTTGGACCAGACAGATTTTGGATCTGAAGATGCTTGTTTTTCATGTGTCATCAGCTCAGAACTTGGAACTGATGAAGTTGATTTTTTTGAGGACCTATCAGAGGATATTGAGGCCTGATTCCCTTCCACAGCCATCTCGAAAGGCCCTTTCAATAAACCCCTGACTATCAGCTTGTTTCTCTGTTACTGCAAAACCCTTGAGCTAAAGTTATGGCAATAGAACAGGAATCCTGCAGGTCAACGGCTCCTAAACAATACACACAACTCATGTGCCCATCTGTTAAGGACATTTTTTGGGTCCAAGAATCACACTTCTTAAAATCGGACTGTTTAGTCTCTTTGGTTGAATCCTTAGACATTATGGCAAAAAAGTCACAACCAGTCACTAGTGCTACGAAAATAACACAACTTAAAGGTAAATCATACAGTAAGACAAAAAGGACCAAGTTTTTTTTTTTTTTTTTGTTGGAAAGAAAAAGGGGAGGGCTAGAGGAGAGGTCTCGAAGTTGAACGACAGTCACCTCTAACTTAAACGGCAAAACCTTTTAAAGATTAGTGGGAAAGGAAGAGGAAAGGAGAGCCCTCTAACTAAAATGGGCTAAAAATGAAGATTCCTTTAACTTAACCGATTCGTAGGAAAAGGAAGCAAAATCAGCCAGGAAAGGGAGAAAAGGCCTGAGAGGGAACGACGTCCCACACAGAAGTAGCAGAAAAAACAGCGGAAAAACCAACAACACAAAAAACACCAGAAGATTAAACTAACTCAAAAAAGGTTAAAGTACTAAGAATTTGACAGAAAACTCTCAATAAAATAGCAAAAATACAACACTCAGCCTGAGCCAGTGAAAAAGCAATCCCGAAGCATCAAGCAGCAAACAAAATCTGGGTAACAGTCACTAGGCATGTACAGTCTTGAGGCAGTGAAAGCTCTCGAGCTTTAGTATTCGGCCGAGTCGGAACCAATGCTCGGTTCCAAACCCCAATCATCCAGAATGAAGGTGAGATAGGACAACATAACATTGGAAGTTTTTGTCCCATGGAGGCAATTTATCTGCCTAGCACAGGAACAGTGTTAGCCGACCATTGAACCTAAAAACCCACAAGAAAATGCTCTTTGGAGGCAGGAAAGCACTGAAGGACTTGGTGCTCAAACGTACTTTTTCAGTCAGCTCAGCTGAAACTGGCTAATGGTTTGGGCATGTGGAAGGTAGCCCGCAAATTCTGGAATCTGGTCAGTTGTTATATCTTTAGCAGGATACAACCCATGCTAAGGCTACTGCAGCAGTAATACATATGATGAATATATGCCCCAACAACACTGTGATCTTGATATACAGGTACATGTCTTGGTGGTTTAAACAACACATCCAATCTCCTAGTCAACTGCACTATGACTATCCATAACCTTTTCTTTGTTACAATGTAATTTAAACCTTTTCAGTCTAATATGGGCCTGACATCCTTGAACTTTTTTCACACTAAAAAGAACCTGGAGTAGAAGACTGGCCCCTTCTGGTCTGGTGGGGCTTCCTGGATGGCTCTTTTTGGAGAAAGTTTGAGACCGCTATCAATGCTGCCTCCTCCTGATGTGTTGGGATGTGGAGGGGAGTGTGACAGAGGAGGGGGGAGGAAAAGGGTCATGTAACCTCTGAATATTATGCCCAAAATCCACCTTTCATGTGTGATGGTCTCTTATATTAACAGATGGAGGGACAGATGACTCCTAGATATCTCCAGGGTGCAGCAGCTGGGTCAGAGAAATGGCTGCTGCTCTACAAAATGAAATCTAAAAAACAACTAATTAAAATGAGAATACCAAGTGCCTGCCTGGAATCTATCAAAGAATCCACCACCATAGCCATGCGGTTTCTTTCCTGGCTCTTAATCTTGCTGGTGTTGGCCATGCTGGAACCACTTAGAATGTGTCTTTTTTTTTTATCCTAGTGAAAGGGTGATGAGGAGATATAAACTTCAGATCACCAGCTGTTAAGTGATCCCCTTTCTTTGCACTGTTCTCAAGTTTTTGTTTTGACTTGCAGCTCAAAAAGGTCACCAACACTAAAAGGGGTGTTAAAAAAGAACATCTTCAACATAAATTCATAAGATAGTGGCAAGTGTGACAGTATATAGTTATTCTGGCAGGCTTCTCCCTTGCTGTATCATCTGCCACATCAAAGCTTGGGAGCATGGACAAATTAAGTTTGAAAAGGCAGATGCCCAAGTGATGATCTTCACATGCAGCTCTGATCCACACACCTGCGCTAACATACATCTCAGCTATGATAGTTTGTTGGAACCTTTGTGTGTGTTTCTGGTAAATAAGCAAACTAAGAAAAAAGGTTGAGGATATGTAGACCTGCTTCCCAAAGTGGCCCATCTCCATTGACTCCTACTGTGGGTAATGCACCTCTAGGCTCCATAAGGTAGCAACCTTCGTCACGGCCACTGCAGTGCCGAGAACCCATTCCAAGACTTCTTATCCAACAATGCCAGTACTTGGGGGGGGGTGGCTAGAAAATCCTGCCTAGCCTCCTGGGATCGGGAGCCGGCATGCTGAATTACTTTCATGGAGATGATCCCAACAAGCATCACATCATGTTGTCCACTACCTGTGAAGATGAAAGGAGAGACCTGAAGGCCTCCTGCAGAACTTTGTCCAAGACAGATGAAGCAGATTTTGGCCACACCCCTTTTTCCTGCACTAACTACAAAATCTTCCTGAAACTGGGAGTCATCAACAGGGGGACAAACAAGGGAATTAGCATCCCCAGCAATGTCCATGTCTGACTCCAGAGTCTCTGAATGTGAATCAATGCAATTCCTCTCACACTGCCTCCTTGGGAAGGGGGGGATGGATGGACTGAGAATGAGGGCTTAGGATCTGAGAACATTCTCTGGACCTTTTATGGTGGAGGTCCTCAGACCTTCTGCCCTGGTTCCCAGAAGATCTTGAAGGCTCAGATGCTGCATGGAAATAGTCCTTGGGTAAGGTCAATAGTGAAACAAGACCAAATGGACTACTGCAGTCTGAACTGGATACAACCTTGGGGTCAAGACTGGCTCTGATGCCCATCTCTGCACCGACCCACACCAATGACACTAACAATGCAATGACTCCAGCTCCCATACTGGCATTCATGGGCCCAAGAGATCAAAGTTCAAATACTCTAACCTCAAAACAGATGCCAAAGATTGGCACCAGCCCCAATGCCAAGATCTTGACACAGGGCCCTAAGCCTGCTGATGCCCAATCAATCAGTGTCAATGGCGACAGCAACATGGAAACATATATCCTTGTTGGTGTTACTTCGGTAGAGAACAGAAAGACCTCACTATAATCAGATTCAGAATCTGTCCCAAAAGAGGGCAAAGTGACACTAACCCTTACCCAGCCAAAACTGAGTGGAGGATAGGATCAGAGATCCAAATCTACTTGTGTCTGAAGCATGCTCCTTGACAGCTTCATGTAGTAAATATCCATACAAATGAACATGTATCTAGAAACTGGTCATAATGACTATTGGTAGAAAGTGGCTTGAAAAAAGAAGATCTGGAAAAAAAAACATCTCTCTGAAAGGGAGGAAATACTTTCCCTCTTTCTTGACAGAATCTGTGGGCAGTGCAGTGGTGCAGCGGTTTGCATTGTCACCTCCCAGCAAGAGGTTCTCCAGTTCGATTCTCAGCTGGGGTGCTTTCTGTGTGGAGTCTGCATGTCCTCCCTGCGTTTGTGTGGGTTTCCTCCAGGTGCTCTGGTTTCCTCCCACCTTCCAAAGGCATGCATCTGGAGAATTTCTCCCCGGGCCGCCTCTGAAAATGGGCTCTGCCCCATTCAGATTTTCCCTGTAAAAAAAATGTTAAATAACTAAGTAAATGAAATAAATCTGACTTGGATGCCCTGGGAGGAAGATCTCCCACAACCTGCATAGAAAGCCTGTTAACACCTATCTTAATAGACAACCTTCCACCCTCCCCTTCAGTGTACGGTTGGGAAGAATTTTACAAGAGTGGAAGATGTCTCTTTTAATAAGCTTATTCCTAGCCTTATACTCTGACTCCAGCCAAAATGAAAGCCTCTTGGTCAATAATCCTTTCAAAATGAGTTTATACCTTTTATCAATAAAGAAACCCTTTATCAAATTAAATATTTATGTCATAATTATACTAAGATGACTAACACTCAAACAAGCAACACTCTGCTGATACAAAGAAGAAACAGTTTATTCAGATGTGATTAAAAACTGTTTCGATAGTATGTACATTTTGCACAAAAAGTACTGAAAAACTTTGGTAACCAAATACAGCAAGATTATAAACTGCTTATGAAAGACCATATAAACACTTTACAGACTCACCTTCTTGATAAGAATGGATATCATAATTAGCTGTAAATGTACGAGTAATTAGAGTACTGAAGGCAGTCTTTAGTCATCTCTGTATAAAAGTACACGCATATTCAACTCTGAAGGAAATTACAAGTCTGCCTAGCCTACATTAAATAAAAAGAAGTTATGTATTTACCATAATATTCCATCTGTGTTGTTCATCTTCATTTATCCTTGACCTTTGGGTTAGATTCCGAATATCGGAACTGACTTACCCGTTAATACAGCCCACAACCAAAAACTCTCAAGCTTAAGTCCTACCCAGAATGCCCCTCTCCCATTTACCTCAGATCGACTTTGCAGACAGAAGAGGACAGAAAGTATAATCTTAACACTTTATAGAGGCCATATCTGGAGTCGCATATGAAAAAATGCATAACGAGGACCATAATTCATTCCACAAAAAGACCTGAATGGGAGGGGGATGGAGGGTGGGTTGTCAAGGATAAATGAAGGTGGGCAACACAGATGGAATGTCATGTTAAGTATATAACTTCTTTACCTGATGTTGTCCATCTTCATTTATCCTTGACCTATGGGACACAGTCCCCAGCTACCTTAGATCTTGAGAGAACTAATAGAAGGATATTCTTGAGCACCACAGAACCAAATGATGCTCTTCCCCTAGAGGCAAAATCCAGTTTGTAATGAGTAATAAAGGCATGTGGGGAAGTCCATATTGCTGCTGCACAAATATCGTCCATGGAAGCCTTAGACTGATACATTGCTAAAGTAGCCACTGCTCTGGTAGAATGTGCCTTAACAGGCCTTGGTAATTCAACGTTCCACCTGTTGTATGTGAAGGAAATACAATCATTTACCCACATCTAGATATGGTAACCTTGGTAACTGGTTTGCCCATTCTAGTACTTGAAAAAAAACAAACAGCTAGTCAGACTTCCTTATGTCTTCTGTTTTATGAAGACAGAAGTGTAACTATCTATGAACATTTAGCAAACGCAAACAGCATTTGGCTTTGTTTGAAAAATTAAGAAAAAATACCGGCAAGTTGATTACCTGATTGATATTCTTTTCCAACACCACTTTTGGTAAAAAGGAAGGGTTTATTCTCAAGGAAGCCCTATCTGTGAAATATCAAATAAGGTGGTTTTGCAAGATAAAGCTATAAAGCTTGAATTTCTGAAATCCTTCTTGCAGAAGTAATCACTAACAGAAATGTAGTTTTCCAAGATAAGAATTTCAAGTTGCAGTTGGCAGCAGGTCAAAGGGGGAATGCACTATTGTCTGTAACACCAAGTTTAGACCCCAAGGTGTATAGGGATCCTTATACAGAAGTTTTAACATCAAGGTCCCTTTTAAAAATGCTTTGCAAAGTCTATGAGAAATTAATGAATATTTTTAAACCCATTATGAAAATTTGAAACAGCTGCTACGTGAATCCTGACAGTAGAGGAAGAGGCCCCTGCTTCAAAGAGCAAAGTCTAAGTCTTTATTGATAGGAGCAGAGAAGGGATCAATGTTATCACTAGTCCAGTAGAATTTCCTGGTGGAAGGCATATGGGATTCTAAAAGAATTCTACGAACTGGAGAAGAAAGTTTATTGCACCTGTCAATCAATGGAACTGGAGAAGCCAAGCTATGAGCTTGAGTTTTTCGAGGTTTGGGTGAACTAATCCCTCTGTATGGGATAGGAGATCTGGATCCAGAGTCCACAGTCACTGAATCAAATAAGGCCAAAGAAAGGGGAACCAAATATGTCTAGGCTAGAAGGGGGCAATAAGGATTACTTTGCTCTTCAACCTAATCGCTTTCTTTAGAAATTGAGGGATTAATGGAATTGGGTGAAAGGCGTACAGAAGTCCAGAGGGCCAATCGTGCAGGAATGCATCTCTCGGGGACTCCCCCAGATGGGGGACCAGGGCAATGTAGCTGCTGCACTTGCTGTTCAGGGGTGATGCAAATAGGTTGCAGCAAGGCTGGCCCCAGTGACGAAAAATCTTTTTTTGCCACTTTGGGATTGAGAGACCAGTCATGAGGCATGAGAATGCATCTGCCCAGTTTGTCTGCTACACACTGGAACTTCCTGGAATATGTTGTCAGAAACAGTTGGAAGAGATCACCTACTGCCAGACTCAGAACTTCTCGACAAAGGGGGTATGACTTGGTTCCTCTCTACTTGTTGATGTCCCAAACTACTGACATATTGTCTGTTTGAACTGCAATTGTTCCCGAGGGGAGAGCAGTTGGGAAGGCCTGCAATGCTAAAAACATTGCCCTCAGCTCCAGGACACTGACATACAAGTTGGCCTCTACAGGGGACCAAGTGCCTTGGACAGTCTTGCCAGATAATGCCTCACCCCCACCCCATCTGGGAGGCTTCCATAGTCACTATGGCTTGGGGTTAAGATGGGCAAAGGGGCAGCTCAAGAAAATTTTGCCTGAATGAATCCACCAAGCTAGGTCTTTCTTGCAATGATTGGTAATCAAGATCTGATACGACATTGGTTGAAACAGTATGGACCAGTGGGATGCTAGAAGCCACTGAAGAATTTTCATGTGAAATCTTGCTAAGGGAACTAACGTTATGGCAACTGCCATCGACCCTATGGCTTGTAAGACTGGTTGTGCGGTTATTCTCTTGTTTCTGACAATACTCTTAGGTTCATAGGTTTATACTAGGCTATCTGCCCTAAGGCATTTATAAGCCTAGCCCACATTTTTGTGGCTTACGCCACCCCTTATATGAAAAAATACTGTGCCCATTAGTTTGTTGTGCCTCTGTCCAGCAGTGACACAGATATGATTCCCGGGGTAAACCTACGATCTCCCATCCACAGGTCTAGATTTCTCTTGAACAGAGTCAGCGAGGTGCTCTGCCTCACATGGACCGGGATTTTATTCCACAGCATAGGGAGTCTCTGAGTGATAAATCTATCCCTCCAGCACGTCCTATTTATATCCGTGCTAAGGTTTAAGTCGCTTGCTCTAGTGGTTTTGGTGGATTTGGATTTTTTGAGGTGGAGCATGTCCATTAATTCGGGTTGGACATGGCCTTGTATGTCAGGCACATGTCACCTCTGAGCAGACGGTATGCGACTGAATAGAGCTGGAGTTTCTTCAATCTGGCAGCATATGACAGATTTTGGAGTCCCTTTATCCTTTTGGTGAGGAACTTTTGGGGTCTCTCCAATTGTTGCAGATGTCGGGTGAGATACATCCCGAATGGGGCATTGTACTCGATCATTGGTCTGATAAGTGAAGAGTACAGGGAACAATGACCTCACTAGATCTGGATGTGAATCCTTCATGATCAGGTGGGCAATGTAGAAGGTCTTTCTAACCACTTTAGCAATGTGAGTGTCAAAGAAAGGCCACTGTCAACCTGGGTCCCCAGGTCCCTGATAACCTCTTCTGTGCTTAGTGGATTGCCACCTATATGGTAGCTTGGGGTTACCTTGTTTTTCCCGAAGGGTATGACTATACATTTTTTGGCGTTTAACTTCAGGCCATGGCTCTGGCACCAGCTATCTGTTTCCGTGAGTCCCTTCTGAAGGATATCCGTGTCCGATGCACTTTCCACTATGGCGCCCAGTTTGCAGTCGTCTGCAAACTTTGTCAGCCAAAGTCCTCCCATGTTGGCCCGTACTTCTGAGAAGTAGATGCCAAACAATAGGGGGCCAAGGACCGAGCCCTGTGGGACACCACTTGTGACCGGCTTGGAGTCTGACACAGCGCCAGCAACTCTAACCCTGTGGGTTCTGTCCTTAAGCCAGTTTGCAACCCATCTTGTGACATATGGGTTTACATTTAAGCTGGTAAGTTTTTCTACAATACCGAGTGGGGTATTGTGTAAAGCCTTTGCAAGGTCAAGGTAGGCTGTATGGACTGCCTTTCCCTCATCAATGGCCTTGGTGACTGTTTGAAGAAGTCGACCAAGTTCAAAAGGCATGATCTTCCCTTGACAAAGCCAAACTGGGTCGGGTCCAATGTCTGCAAGTCCCTATATCTTTGTTTATGAGCTCCATTATGATCCTCTCCATAGCTTTGCAGACTAGACTTGTTAAGCTTATGGGGCGGTAATTACCAGGGTCCGTGGGCGCCTTTGTGGAGTGGGATCACAGTTGCCGTCACGCCACTCCTTGGGCACGTATCCTGTGGTAAGGCTGAGATTAAACAGTTGCCTTATGTGCGGGTTTAATTCCTCATTTAGCTCGTGTAGCACACAGCTGGGGACACCATCCGGTCCCATTGATGCTGTTTTTAGCTTTAGAGAGCAGCTTTCACCTGCGTATTTGAGCTGTCCGGGGGGCTACACTCGGCTGGGATAGTTATCTCTCCTTTACGGGGGGAGAGGGGCGTGAAATTTGCACTGTACCTGTCTGCCAGTATGTTTGCAATGTCTGTGGGTTCAGTGATTTTGTATCATTTTGGACTAATTCTGAGCATATCTGGGAGTTTCCACCCAGGTTCCTAACATAGCTGAAAAAGGCCTTATGATTGTCCTTTGAATCCATGGTAATTTTTCTCTCAAAATTGGCCTTAGTTGATTTTATGAGTGCTCGTATTTTTTTACTAATAATGATCAGGGGTGACTTCCCTTTTATGGATTTTGTTCTATCATGTAATAGCTTTCTCCTCTTATTGTAAAGTTTGTTAATGGCTGGGGTCCACCAGACTGGACGTTTGCCCTTTGTGGAAAGAGTCTTGGTTTTATTTGGGATTGCCTGATCCATGCAGTCCTGGAGGTGTTCATAGAAGGCATTTGTAAGGGCTTCCGCAGCTTGGGTTGTGGTTTCCTCTAGCTCAGGGGCCTTGAAGGATACCACACCAGTCTTGAGTAGTGTGAAGTCTTCACTTGGGCCCTGATCTTTTGCAATCTGAGATAGGGAAGGAAGCTATGCAAGAATTGGTATTTAGTACTTCAGTAACACTCCTATGAACTCTAAAACTTGGGTAGGAGTCAGTTGCAATTTTTTGTAATTTACAGTGATCCCTAGGATGGCGCAGGTCTGGAGGACAGTCTTTAGCTTAATATAGAAGATGCTTGGTGGGAGCGGTAATGAGCCAGTCATTTAAGTACAGAAACACCCGGAATCTGTGCAGTCTCAAGTGAGCTGCTGCTACTACTGCCATGCACTTGGTGAACACCCTAGAGCTGTGGTGAGGCCAAAGGACAGAGCTCTGAACTGATAATGACTGGCTCCCAGCCAGAAGTGGAGAAATCTCCTGGAGTGCTTGTCCACCTTTATGTGGTAATACATATCCTGGAGATCTATCGAGCACATCAAATCATCTTTCCCTAGAAATGGGAGAATAGACTGAACCGAGACCATAAACCTGACTTGTTCAAAACACTTAGATCCAAAATTGGTCTCCATTCCCCGGTTTTCTTTGGCAATAAAAAGAATCTTTTGTAAATCCTAGATTCTATCTGGTCTGCCAGGACCACTTGAATGACTTTTTCTAGCAGTTTTTGAATTTCTAATGCTGCTAGTTCCCTCTTACTGGGTGGAATTTTGGGGACCTTACTGGAGTCGTGTGGAGGGGAGGAAGGGTATGGTGCATGCTCTGGTTATGATCCTGTGCACTCAAGCATCTGAAGTTATCTGAAGCCAGGCATGTGGGTGCAAGGATAAACACCCCCCCACCACTGCTTCCAGAGGAAAGCAACTGGCCCTCCTTTCAGAAGCACTGATAGGGTTTCCCCAGTAAGAGAGTCCCCAGAACCCTACTTTTGTGGGCCAAATCTGCTGCGTAGATGGTGTCTTTCATTAACACTCCCCCCTATGTCCCTAGGGGAGCCACTGCCACGTGTGTCCTGGAAAGGTCCTTGGGACTTTCTGAACCACATTTTTCCACTCCTCTAGTTCTTAGAATATGGCTGTTGAGGAGTAGAAAAATGTACACCCACTGCAGAAGGGTTTTCCATCTTTTTCACACCTGGACAACATTTCTCGAACTTTACAGCCAAAAAGGAACAAAGCATCAAAGGGGGCACTGATGAATGAAGACTTGAATGGCTCCACAAATTCACACAAACACATCCAGGCATGTCTCCTTATGGCTATGCCCGATCCCGTTGCTCTAGTCATCCTTTCAGTGCATACGTTATGAGCCTCATGGACGTATTCGAAATGGACTCTAGCATGGCCAACTGAGAAGCAACCTTATCTTGGATTTCTTCAGATATGGCTCCTGCCAGGGTGTCCGACAGCTCTTTAATCAGATCCCTTTGGAGTCTGGTGAAGTGTGCCATGAAGTTCAAAGACCGCAATGCAAAGATCGATGAAGCGTAAACCCACTTGCCAAACCTATCCATCATCCGATACTCTCTGTTAGGAGGATCAATAGTGGAACTTTCCTCTGCCAGTTCCTTTTTTGTGGCTGCTGCTATCACCATGGCATCTACTGACAAAACTGAAAATCCTCAGGGGCAGTTAGAATTCTGTCTGGCCTCTTGGGGATGGGTTCAATGGTGTCAGAAGCCTTCCATAGCTGCTGCGAGATCAACTTAATGGGCTCATCAGTGGGCGAAGCTAGCCAAGCGGTAGATGGTTGAATGCCAAAAGCCTGCATGTACATAGACTCCTCTGAAGAGGACTTTTGGGTTGTCCAGTCACCCCTCTGTTTAAGGATCTCAAGAATGTCTCCAAAAGAGATGTCTTCTGGGGGTGACCATGGGGAAAACTCCCCTTCATCAAAATCAGTGTTCTCCATGATGGATTCCTCTGGGGAATCTAGGTGTTTCCTCTTACACTTCCGCTTGAGGAACCACCTCAGTGGGACGAACTGGTGAGGTATCAGAAAAGGACAAGACCTGTATAGGTGGCTTCTGCAGTTTCAGCTCTCGTTGTCCAAAGTGTTGGAATTGGCTGAAGCTCTGGGTGAGGGGAAGAGATGAGGTAGTGCTCCAACAGGGGAGGAGCTGACTGACTGCCCATGGTGGACAGAGCCCTCTTCCACAGCCTGGAAAACTGGTCCCCCCTGAAGAGGGAAGGGAGCCCAGAACAGAGAAAGACTGCCTTGGAACTGTGATCCTCACCCACTTCAAAGAAACTGCCCCAGAAGCCGAAGCCAGGGTAGAGCTAACTCATGCCGAAGCCCCGAGGTGCAGAGATGGCTCTGAAAGCACTGGATTCGAGCCCCACCCTGCCAGAACAGACAGCACAGCCACAACCCAAAGAATTCTCTGGATATAAAGGAGGTGAAAACTCAAGGTAGAAATTGGAACTGGAGATGGCGATCTTGCTGGAACCAAAACAGCTGGCACAGGGAAACTCAGAGCCATTATCTCTGTGGCCTCAGAGGAGGAAGACTAGGTGGGGTTGAAGAAGATAGGGTTCCAGCACTGGGGAGGGGCTGGAACTGAGGATATGCCTGAGAGTCCCCTCGCTGCAAGGAGCTGATCCACCAACCACAACACATCCATTTCTGTCAAACTCTTGGAGGAAGGAATTGACTGGGTAGAAGAGAATTTTGGGTATTCCAAAAAGGGGCTAGGTAACTAACTTGCAAAAGGATCTATGGATGGGGAGTATCTGGTGCTAGGAGGATCAAGAAAGAAGAATTCAGTATTTTCTGTTGGCACTGAAGACATCAATGCCAAAATGGGAGATGGCACCGAGACTATCGGTTCCATGGTCTGGCCTTGGGTCTGAGCTAACAGCTTTGGCACCGATGGAGGGACTTTTGGTATTGAAGAAGGCACTCAGGTGTATTTTGAAGTAACTGTCAGTTCCGCACCGGTAGAGTGAATCGAAGCTTCAAGTCTTTTGGTCATCAGTGCTGAGGGAGAAGCTGGCACAGATCTACTCCTCTTTCTAGATTTGTCCAATGTAGATGATGAGGAAGGGGGAGAAACATCAGTTTTACTTTTGCTATTATGGCTGGAGATGGCCTCCTCAAAGGCAGATTTTATCATTCTCTTCAACAATAAGTTATTCTTCCTTTCCACCAGGGCCCAGTGACTGAAACCATTGCAAATGGAACAATCTTCTTGTAAATGCACTGGGCCCAGGCAGTAAATGCAGAGAGAGTGTCCATCAGAATTGGGCAACTTACAGCTACACTCTTAAAACCAGTGGTGCCTTTATCTTTGTCAGCCATGATTATACAATGATAAACACACACACATATGAACACCCTGCAAAAATATATCAACTAGGTAGACAGAGACAGAGGAAAGGGGCTACCAACAATGGTACAAAGGAATACCAGAAGGGACAGAAGCTACCAGCAATGGTAGGAAAGACTACAGTGAAGTGTAGAAAAGTGTATACTACCACTACCTTTTTTAAACTACAAAAAAAGGGAGAAAACTGAAGTCTACCAATGATGGTAGCACAGGGTACACTGTGTATAAGAGAAGGCAGAGAGGAGAAAAGTACAGTTTTGTACCTACCATAAATGTAGATGTTCGAAGATCCACATTGCTGCAGTCCTGACACTTGGGTAGTCCGCTGTCCCAGTCGGCCCGAATACCAAAGTATAAGGCTGACGTCGGTCAAGGCGCATTAGTCTGGCGTCAGGACGTCAGGGTACAAATGCGCATGACCGGCGTCATATCCTCAGTCTTTTCTTGCCCCAGATGTCAGAAGACCCTAAAAAGATAAGGCCAAACCAAAAAACAACAACACACCAAACACCCCTGTACCAAATATATGTACAATATATACAAAGTCAGAAAGGTACAATCCTACCCACACAACCACCCCTAAACACAGAGGGGAAGGAGGGAGGGTAAATTGGACTGCAGCAATGTGGATCTTCGAACATCTACATTTATGGTAGGTACAAAACTGTACTATGTTCTTCATCTCACATTGCTGCAGTCCTGACTTGTAGAATCCCAAAGCAGAGGTAAGGGAGGATGGCAAATCACAAAGAAGCCGGAGCTGCCAACATGCCCTGTAAAATAGCAGTGGCAAAACCAGCCCTAGATTTAGAGTAAAGAGGAAGGTGGTAATGCTTAGAGAAAGTATGCACTGAACTCCAAGTAGCTGCCTCCAAAATATCCTTAGTTGCCACCCCCTTAGAAATGCTGTTGAAGTGGCAGTAGCCCTAGTGGAATGAGGCCTAATCCCAGCTGGAATCTCCTTGCCATGATGGGAGTAACAGAAAGTAATGCAAAACCCAATCCACTTAGAAATAGTTTGTTTTGACACAGGCTTACCCTGAGAACACAAAGCAAAAGAAACAAACAACTGCTGAGACTGCCTAAAATCCTTAGTCCTGCTTAAATAATAACGTAATTGCCTGTGTACATCTAAAGTGTGCAAAATCTTTTCCCCTTATTTTGGGGATTTGCAAAAGGTAGGCAAATGAATAGTTTGGTTTAAAGCCACACTAGAAACCACTTTAGGCATAAAGGAAGGATTAGTGCGTAAAGATACCCTATCCTTATGAAAATCAGGAAAGGCTCAACCGCCATAAGGGCCTGCAATTCAGACACCCTTCTTGCAGAGGTAATGGCTAACAAAAAGCAGTCTTCCATGACAAATATTTCAATTCAGCAGTAGCTGCAGGCTCAAAAGGTTGTAGAGTGAGTTTCTCCAACACAAAATTGAGGTCCCAAGCAGGAGTAGGAGCTCTCGTGGGGTCTTATATTCTTTGCCCCTCTAAGAAATTGCTTGAACAAGGGATGAGAAAACAATGGTGGGTCACAATCATAGTGAGCTGAAATTGCTGCAGCATGAATCTTAATGGAAGAGAAAGACAAACCTTTGTCCAATAACTCAGTAAGATATTGAAGAGCCACACTCAAATTTGGCTCAGAAACATCCAAATCCTTTGCTGCACACCAAAATAAAAATCTCTTCCATTTTCCTGCGTACACTTTCCTTGAACTAGGTCTTCTGGCTTCCATAATCACATTCAAAACTTGTTGAGGAAGCTGAGACCTGCTATGGTTCAAAACAGAATATGCCAGGCTGTTAGATGAAGAGAGTGAAGCTTGACATTGAGTAGATGCCCGTCCTTCTGAGACAATACGTGTGGAATCAAAGGTAAGGGCCATGGAGGCTTCCTTACCAGAGTCCTCAGTAATGGGTACCAGTGCTGCCGAGGCCAATCTGGAGCTATTAAAATCATCCTTGGCTTGTCTTGTCTGACCTTTAGGAGTACCTTTGGGAGGAGAGGCAGAGGTGGAAAGGCATACACATGAAGATTTTTCCAACTGAAAGAAAGAGCATCCACTTTCCAGGCTGTGTGATGAAACCTTTTCGTGCAAAACTGTGGCAGCTGGTGGTTTAGAGGAGAAGCGAACAGATCTATGTCTGGAGTTCCCCAGGACACTGTCAATGTCTGAAATACATGAAGATCCAGTTTCCACTCGTGGGGATCCATGATTTGCCTGCTTAACACATCTGCTAAGGAGTTCTGTGCTCCTGGCAGAAACCCTGCTTGAAGATTCAGTTGCAAGCTTAGCAGTCTCCCACAAAATCATTGCTTGCCTGCATAGAGGATAAGAATGTGTTCCCCCTTGTTTGTTGATGTACCACATGACAGTTGTGTTGTCTGTTAGAATCAACACCTGCCCTGGAAGAAGTAAATCCTTGAAAGCCAGTAATGCAAACTGGACTGCTAACATCTCCTTCATGTTGATATGTAAATGTTGCAGTCTGGCAGGCCACTTGTCTTGTATCCACTTTCCATTCAGATGAGCTCCCCAAGCTGTGTCTGAGGCATCTGTCGTTAGAATCTGACTCGCCTCTGGCGGGTCACAGAGAGTCCCTTGTTTAGGTGACATTCCTGAGCCCACCACAAAAATTCCTTCTGAATGCAAGGTATTATTTGAATGACAGTGTCCAAATCCTGGCAGTGCTGTGTCCATACGTTTTTGAGATACCATTGTAGCTTCCTCATATGCAGTTTGGCATTGGGAAGTACCAGAATACAAGATGCCATGAACCCTAAGGCTTGAAGGACTGTCCTTGCAGTCAGCCCGGACTGAAGAGATAGTTGATGGAAGTAAAGAGAAAGATTCTTTTGTTTGTCCGGGGTTAAAAAGGCCATCTGGGTTGCTCTATTCAGTCTCACACCCAGAAAGCACATGTCTTGAGAGGGTACTAGACTGGACTTTATTTCGTTCACAGAATACCCTAGGCACCTTAGCACTGCTATCACATATTCCGAATGCTGAAGAAGCGTCCCTTTCTTGAGCCAGAATCAGGCAATCGTGCAACAAAGGAAAGATTTGTATTGCTCTTAGCCTGAAGAAAGCTATCACTGGAGCCAGAACCATTGAGAACACTCTGGGCAGTAGATAAGCCAAAGGGCAATGCAGAGAACTGATAATGAGAATTCCCAGCTCGAAACGCATGATACTTCCTGCAAATTAGTCTGATAGGAACATGAAGGTAAGCTTCCTTGAGATCCAAAGTTACCATCCATGATCTTTGCCCAGCAGAGGTAAAAGCTGTTGTAGCGTCAACATTTTGAACTTGGGAATGTCCAGATAAGTGTTGAGGATAGACAGATCCAAAATTGGTCTCCACGTGTTCCCCTTTTTGGTACTAGGAACAGGCGAGAATAAAATCCTAGGCCCCTTTCTGGCACAGGAACCGGCTGAATGGCCCCTATTTGGAGCAACAGAGAAATTTGCCTGTGAGCCTCTTTCCTTTGTTGAGGAGGAATGTCTGGCATGCCTCTGAAAGGAGGCAAGGTATGGAAATAAAACCTGTAACCGTGGTGAATGATATCCAATACCCATCTGTCTTGGGTAATTAAACTCCAGTTTTTCTTTGAAAAGTGCCAACCTTCCTCCCAAAGGTGCTGCCAGGCGAGAAGATTCTGGCAGCTGAAAAGGCAGGTCATTGGGTCTGTTCTGAAAGGACTGACCCCTGCCCTCACCAGAAGACTGAGCAGGAGAACTCCCTGTTCTAGGCCTAAAAGAACTTTGAGCTCTGCCCCTACCACGTCTAGACCTACCCCTAGACTGGGAATCATAAGCAGGATATGTCCACCCCTTGGTAGGCCAATTTCTACTAAACTTTGGAGGCTGAACCTGCAAAAAATCTTTAACAGTCTGCATAGACTTAGCCTTGTCTTCCATTTTCTTCAGAACTGCTTCCACAGGCGAACCAAACAACACATCAGATTGTAAAGGAGCATCTAAAATCCTTGTCTTCACATGCTCTGCTAAATTCTGATCCCTTAGCCAGGCGTGCCTGCGAAGAACCGAACCAGTGGCAGCCACCCTCGAAGAGGCCTGCACAGCATCAAAACCACATTGCAAAGAATGCTTACCCACCTGTTCAGAAACATGAACTAAATCCTGCAACTCTTTACACTCAATACCTTCCGCCAAAGCATCTACCTTAGACTTTAATTGTGAAAGGAGAGAATTTTGGTATTTCAACATGTGAAACTGGCAATTCAAAGCTCTCATGGCCAAAGTGGAAGAAGTATACACTTTCTTTCCCCATCTATCCAAAAGCCCTTGCCTCTTTATCAGGAGGAACAGGATTTTTAACAACAGAAGCCTTAACACCTTTAGGCCCCTGAGAAACAGTTTCTGGGTCTGTCTCCTTATGGCTATGCCCGATCCGTTACTCTAGTCATCCTTTCAGTGCATCGTTATGAGCCTCATGGACGTATTAAATGGACTCTAGCATGGCCAACTGAGGCAACCTTATCTTGGATTTCTTCAGATATGGCTCCTGCCGAAATTGTCAGACAGCTCTTTAATCAGATCCCTTTGAGTCTGGTGAAGTGTGCCATGAAGAGTTCAAAGACCCAATGCAAAGATGGATGAAGGAAACCCACTTGCCAAACCTATCCATCATCCGATACTCTGTTAGGAGGATCAATGATGGAACTTTCCTCTGCCAGTTCCTTTTTGTGGCTGCTGCTATCACCATGGCATCTACTGACAAACTGAAAATCCTCAGGGGCAGTTAGAATTCTGTCTGGCCTCTTGGGGATGGGTTCAATGGTGTCAGAAGCCTTCCATAGCTCTTGAGATCAACTTAATGGGCTCATCAGTGGGCTTAAGCTAGCCAAGCCAGTAGATGGTTGAATGCCAAAAAGCCTGCATGTACATAGACTCCTCTGAAGAGGACTTTTGGGTTGTCAGTCACCCCTCTGTTTAAGGATCTCAAGAATGTCTCCAAAGAGATGTCTTCTGGGGGTGACCATGGGAAAAACTCCTTCATCAAAATCAGTGTTCTCCATGATGGATTCCTCTGGTGATCTAGGTGTTTCCTCTTACACTTCCGCCGAGGAACCACCTCAGTGGGACGAACTGGTGAGGTATCAGAAAAGGACAAGACCTGTATAGGTGGCTCAGTTTCAGCTCTCGTTGTCCAAAGTGTTGGAATTGGCTGAAGCTCTGGGTGAGGGGAAGAGATGAGGTAGTGCTCCAACAGGGGAGGAGCTGACTGACTGCCCATGGTGGACAGAGCCCTCTTCCACAGCCTGGAAAACTGGTCCCCCCTGAAGAGGGAAGGGAGCCCAGAACAGAGAAAGACTGCCTTGGAACTGTGATCCTCACCCACTTCAAAGAAACTGCCCAGAAGCCGAAGCCAGGGTAGTGCTAACTCATGCCGAAGCCCCGAGGTGCAGAGATGGCTCTGAAAGCACTGGATTCGAGCCCCACCCTGCCAGAACAGACAGGACAGCCACAACCCAAAGAATTCTCTGGATATAAAGGAGGTGAAAACTCAAGGTAGAAATTGGAACTGGAGATGGCGATCTTGCTGGAACCAAAACAGCTGGCACAGGGAAACTCAGAGCCATTATCTCTGTGGCCTCAGAGGAGGAAGACTAGGTGGGGTTGAAGAAGATAGGGTTCCAGCACTGGGAGGGGCTGGAACTGGGATATGCCTGAGAGTCCCCTCGCTGCAAGGGCTGATCCACCAACCACAACACATCCATTTCTGTCAAACTCTTGGAGGAAGAATTGACTGGGTAGAAGAGAATTTTGGGTATTCCAAAAAGGGGCTAGGTAACTAACTTGCAAAAGGATCTATGGATGGGGAGTATCTGGTGCTAGGAGGATCAAGAAAGAAGAATTCAGTATTTTCTGTTGGCACTGAAGACATCAATGCCAAAATGGGAGATGGCACCGAGACTATCGGTTCCATGGTCTGGTCTTGGGTCTGAGCTAACAGCTTTGGCACCGATGGAGGGACTTTTGGTATTGAAGAAGGCACTGAGGTGTATTTTGAAGTAACTGTCAGTTCCGCACCGGTAGAGTGAATCGAAGCTTCAAGTCTTTTGGTCATCAGTGCTGAGGGAGAAGCTGGCACAGATCTACTCCTCTTTCTAGATTTGTCCAATGTAGATGATGAGGAAGGGGGAGAAACATCAGTTTTACTTTTGCTATTATGGCTGGAGATGGGCCTCCTCAAAGGCAGATTTTATCATTCTCTTCAACAATAAGTTATTCTTCCTTTCCACCAGGGCCCAGTGACTGAAACCATTGCAAATGGAACAATCTTCTTGTAAATGCACTGGGCCCAGGCAGTAAATGCAGAGAGAGTGTCCATCAGAATTGGGCAATTTACAGCTACACTCTTAAAACCAGTGGTGCCTTTATCTTTGTCGGCCATGATTATACAATGATAAACACACACACACACATGAACACCCTGCAAAAATATATCAACTAGGTAGACAGAGATAGAGGAAAGGGGCTACCAACAATGGTAGAAAGGAATACCAGAAGGGACAGAAGCTACCAGCAATGGTAGGAAAGACTACAGTGAAGTGTAGAAAAGTGTATACTACCACTACCTATTTTAAACTACAAAAAAAGGGAGAAAACTGAAGTCTACCAATGATGGTAGCACAGGGTACACTGTGTATAAGAGAAGGCAGAGAGGAGAAACAAATAGTGATTGAAAATGGGTAGGCTACAGAGAAATACCACAACAATGACATTAAAGAAGTATCCGATAACAATATAAAAAACAAAAAATATGAAGAAAAATATAACACTTGGCTCAAGAGCTAGTTGGCTATGTATTTGTCACAGGAAAATGGCAAACAAGAGCTGAGGTAAATGGGAGAGGAGTATTCTGGGTAGGACTTAAGCTCGAAAGTTTTTGGTTCTCGTGGGCTAATAAATGAAGGCTGATAACATCAAACATTATAATATTTTAAACAGCTATCCCTTGGTTAAATTTGTAAAATATTTTAATTGTAACATTTTTAGTCTCGCTGCTGCTGAGTTTAGCATTTGTGTCATGTACGCCAGTGTAGTGACAAATACCGAAACACCTACAACAACTGGAAAGGCCACAGAAACACCTCACAAAGAGGATTACTGGCCTCAAACAGATGCCCTATGCAGACTGTCTCAAAAAAACTCCAGCTTTACTCTGTTGCATATCACTTACTCAGATGCGATCTCTGCCTAATATACAAAGCTATGTCAAACCCAAAGTTGCTGGACATGCTCCACTTAAAGAAATCCCAATCCCTCCAAGCTACACGCTCTAGGGTCCTAAACCTTGTCACCACAATAAACAGAACATGCTGGAAGGAGATTCCTGTCCCAGAGACTTCCCATACTCTGGAACAGACCACCTATGTTAAACAGATCTCCTCATTAGCACTCTTCAAGAAAAATCTTGATGATTGGATGGGAAATAGGAAATTCACCCCGGGGATCACTTCTGTGGCTCTGCTTGACAGGGGCACAGGAAAATAATTTTCTTGGGTGGTAAAAGCCAGAGTACCTTTTTGGCTAGGCTTATATAGGCCCTAGGGCCAACAGCCTAGTACCTAGCTATGAACCTATGAATGTTAACGACAATAACAGTGCTCACAAAAGGTTGACAAGGCACCACACATGCATGAAGAAAATCCTTCCCACAAGCAATTTAAAACTCGAAAGGTGTTTGCAAGGAGGGAAGCCTCCCCTGCACCCCTCTACCCCCTGATAATGATACACACTAACTACGAGACTGCACAGTCCTTGGAGAAGGGGCATATTCCCCAACCACTGACACTGTCGATCTTACACACCTGTCAATCATTTGTGTTTCAACCAAAATGTGTCAACATTTGGGAGCGTCAGCTAAAGTCATCACTCTTTAATTTCTCCAAATCTTTTGGGTTTCTAATACCATGACAGGAATGGACCCCATTCCTAAGTCAAAGTATGATTGAAGTCCAAGAAATTAGTATTGTTTCAATGTTTGATGTCAGCCAAAAGTGCTCTTTGCAGCACCTGCAATGTGCTCAATAAGGCCCCCCCCCTTGCAATTTGTACGGGTTTACATGTACTGTTAACATATCTAAATACAATTGTAGATTCTTTTTTATAAAACCTGTTGCTCCTACTACTATTGGAACTGCCTGGGTATCTTTCTTCCACATTGCTCTCATTTCTGCCTGCAGATCCTGATATTTTATGCCTTTGTCTCTCTCCATATGCAAGACACTGTAGTCAGTGAATGTGGTGATTTCAATGATCAATGTTACTTTCGTCTTCTTTTCATGGACCATGTCTGTTTTTTAGCATCTATCTTTTGAACTGTTGGTAATGGGTGATCCCATGTGATGTAAACTTGATCATTTTCTATGATGTTTTGTGGCTCATATTTACAGTATTTTTAGCCACTGCAATACCATATTTGTACAATCCCTGTTAACATATCTAAATACAATTGTAGATTCTTTTTTATAAAACCTGTTGCTCCTACTACTATTAGAACTGCATTGGTATCTTTCTTCCACATTGCTATCATTTCTGCCTGCAGATCCTATTTTATGCCTTTGTCTCTCTCCGTATGCAAGACACTGTAGTCAGTGGATGTGGTGATTTCAATGATCAATGTTACTTTCGTCTTCTTTTCATGGACCACTATGTCTGTTTTTTAGCATCTATCTTTTGAACTGTTGGTAATGGGTGATCCCATGTGATGTAAACTTGATCATTTTCTATGATGTTTTGTGGCTCATATTTACAGTATTTGTAGCCACTGCAATACCATATTTGTACAATCCCCAGTGCAACAGTCCTGCCACATTATTATGCCTTTCAGTATACAGTCCTTCTACCATTAGTATGTCACAACCTGCAACGAGGTATGCGACTGTTTCCAATTCAGTTTTACAAACCCTACATTTGTATGTTCCTCCCACATGTTCAATGGACTTTGTATACAGCGTGTAAACAGCCCATTATCTTGGGCCGCCAATATTAACCTTTCATCTCTTGGTTTCAATTCACCTCTCCTTAACTATTCCTGCATTCGTTTCTGATCAACATGATGTTCTTCCAGTTTTCTATCCTTGGAACTATATTTATGCATTTTCCACATTTCTTGCCTTCGCATCTGGTCCTTCACCTTATATTGTTTCTTTTGTTTTTTGGCACATTTAGTTGCTGCCTGATTTTTATCTACTTCTGGTTTGATTTCTATTCCTGCCTGACGCAGCTAAGCTTCTGCTATATTAAGCAGAGAAGAGGTCATCTTAGATTTATTCTCATGTTTCAAACCTTTCACTACATTTGGATCTTGTGAATTCAGCAGATATATGTGGAGTCCCACGATTGCAGATCTATACATGTAATCAATTTCAAGGAGACCCATCCCTCTTTCGGAACAGGGAATATATAATCTTGATACGCACTGCGGTAGCGTTGTCACCTCACAGACGTTGCCCGTTTGATTCTCAGAGCGTCTTCTGTGTGGCGACATGCGTGAACGGGCGTTCCTTCGTTGAAGGTTGTGCGTTAGGCCCGGCAAGCCAGCACATAAAACTCTACTGCCAATCATTAGCGGACCGGAGTTCTGCTGTGGCGACCCTTAACCGGGTAAAGCCGAAAGACACAAACAAATTTATAAATCATTTGGTGAGCATGAAGCATCCTTCTGGTTTTCCTGTCTAATCTATACAACACGTTTTGGGGCCAGTCATTCACTCCAAAACTGTAAGTTAGGACAGGAAGAGCAAATTGTTTATAGCTTGGATTTTGTTCCTAGATGTCAATGCTGTTTTCAGGATTAAATAAAACAGCCAGAAGGAAAACACAAGCTTGAATTTATTGGTAAAACATTCAACAGTAAGATCTTTCATTTCTAAATGTAAGACTTCATCGGGCTGTAAAATGCTTTGAGATACATACATTTAAATACTGACTCACTTCATCACGATTTACAAATCAATGTTTGATGCCTTTCCTTTTAAGGAAGGCCACAAAACTTCCCTATCATTAAGACCAGCTGGGTGGCAGGCATCCAAACCTTACTTGCCATGAATACTCTAGCCACTCCCAATTCATCTTCAGCATTAAAAATACTATTAAATGTTTTATTTCACCCAATACTAAAAATTTAGAATCTACTTTACACAAACTTCATAATGCTTATCAAGTGCATTTATTTCATCCTTGTTCATTATAGTCTCTTATAAAGCTACCTATTAGTACGTCCTACATAAAATGCATCACAGGAAGAACATATTTCTAAGTAAACAACAAACCTTGATTTACAAGTGCATCTTCCCTTCACTTATGTACTATAACCATTGATGCATAATTTATTCACATCAGTTTTCAGGATTAATTTAAGTCCTCTAAAGTATTCCTTACTAAGTTTTATTCACGTTTTTTCATGTTTTATATTTTATTCTTCATCAATTCCCAAATATTTATACACTCCCTCTTGCTCAAGTTCTTTAATATCACATTCTTGTCTCAAACTGTTTTCCTGGTGCTGCAAATTTCCTGCTTTAAAGGTTGATTTTGCACATTTATCAAGACAAATGACATTCTTATATCATCTAAAAAAGTTTTGACAACTTGCAGTTGTACTTTCAGTTCCTCATCTGATGAGCTATACAGTTTTAAATCATAGACAAAGAGGAGATGAGAAGTCTTTACACTTTGTTGTTTTCTTGGAGCCAAATTATAGCCATGGCCTAAGCTGTTAAGTAGGAAGCTTAATGAGTTAAGGGCAAGGCAGAATAGCAGCTGTGACAGAGAGACACCCTGGAATATTATCCTTTAAATTTTTATACCTAGGATAGTAATTTGTCCTTTGTCATGGCTTAATTGCAAAGTGGTCTCCCACTATTTCATGGTCACTGTAATGTAGTTGAGTGTAGGGTGCATCTTATACATTTTTAAGTACTCTTATCCATGAATGTGGGATACTATCAAATTTTTTTTGTAATTAATCCATGCCATACTTGGATTATTCCCCTTTTTTCAGTTCTCCACTACGACTAACAAATGATCCTTTGTTCCATACGACTTTCTTTTATTGCCCTTTGTTCTACTGCCATAATTGAGTTTTCTTCTAAATGACTATGAACTCAGTCAGCATCAGTTCCCGTGTATAGTTTATATGTCATAAGAAGACAAGTTACTGGTCTATAATTTTTAGGGTAGCTTGCAGGTTCACTCTTAAGTAGGAGTGTTGTTTTTCCTGTTAGCCAGGTTGGTGTCTGTTCGGGGTGTGCATATAAATAGTTCTTACTCATGGCTAAATGTTCATGCAAAGATGTTAATACTTTTAAACAAAAGTTAGGTACTGCATCTGGGTCTGGGGTTTTCCAATAAGAGGCTTTTCTTAACTGTGTTTCAATCTCTCTGGCTGTTGCTTCATCCCATTTCATATCCTGTATCTTGATACTTCTTATTCTTTCTTTTACTACTTCTATCTATTTAGCATCTTTATGTTCCAAATGATCTTCATAGATACTTTTCCAAAATGTATCTAGTTCTTTTTGTGGTGGTCTTTCAAGTCCTTTTATCTTGTTTCCCAGTTCTCTATAAAACTTTTTTAGGTCATCAATAAATTGCTTATTTTGTACTTTTCCTTTACATTTATCTGTGTATTTTCTAAGTTTTCCACCTGTGCTAAGATTTTTAATTTGTGATAGTGCGTAACATCCTGGTCTGTTCTAATACTGCGCATTGCTTTTATCACATCTATCTTTCTTAGTATTTTTGTTGATCTGTTCCCTCCTCTATATTCTTCTAACAGTGACACTTCTTATCTTAATTGCTTTATAGTTTTCTCTATTCGATACTTCCATGATGGTATTCGATTTTTCCTCTTCCTTTCCATCACTACCTTGTGTTCTTGTGGTAGAACTTTATCAGTTTATTAATTTAGCTGCACAGTAATATATCCTGTTTGCTTCTGTTATATTGCATGGATCTCTATGCACAGTCCTAATTACTGTGTTCATTTGTTTTATCAAACTTCTGACTTTTTGGGTTTTATTGACCTTCTGTAGTCTATTTCTTTCATTGATCTTAATATGTCTATCTATGTCTATTAAATCAAGCAATTCTTCTCTCAGCTCATTTTCTTCTACACTGAGGGCACATTTTTTGTTTTCCATTTCCTGCAGTTATTCTACAGAAAGTATTATAGCATCTTCCTGTGGCACATTATCTTCAATTTTAACCTGTGCTATCCCATTGTTCTATCATTTGGGAACTCATGGGATTTTTACTCCTCAACACTGACTGCAGAGTTTCCACAGTTTCTTGTTCCTTCCCTTGCTGTCCAGCTTCAAGTGAACATTTATACTGGCTTCCTGTGGAAGGCTCCAAAATATCTTTATATGGCACCTGACCAATTTCTTCCCATTCCACTGGTTTCCCCTTAATTTGGATATTCATTGCTCTATCCTGTTGTGGTGCTTTCTGAATTAGATTTTCTACACTGAATCCTTTACTTCGCAGGTACTCCATAACCTCAGTTTCTATTTATTTGACTTCTCCATTACTGATCTCCTTTTCTACTTTTCCTCTGTCTTATTTTTTTATTGTAAAGTTTTCCATATCTGGATTCCTTTGTCTGTATTTCTCTTTAAATATCTTTGGTGCTGCTCTTTTTGTATTGGTTAGTTTTGCTTTCTCCTTTGCATAAATATTACACCATATTAAATCTCTTTTTCTTTCCCATGTCCATCTTTCTTCAGATGCCTCCTGATCTTCCTGCTTCTCCTCACTCTGGGGACTCACTCCAGCATGCTGTGATGTAACCTGTGTTAGACATTCTACACCAAATCTTTCACTTCACAGGCATGTCATAACTTCAACTTCTACTTTACTAATCTTCTTTTCCACATTCCATCTTTGTGATATTAATTTTTTTATTGTAAAAGTTTCCATATCTGGATGCCTTTGTCTGCATTGCTCTTCAAATATCTTTAGTGCAGCTCCTTTTGTATTGGTTAATTTTGCATTCTCTTTTGCATAAATATTACACCATATTAAATCTTTTTCCTTTCCCATGTCCATATTTCTTCTTTAGATATCTCCTGATCTTCTTGCTTTTCCTTACTCTGGGGACTCACTCCCATCATGCTGTGATGAAACAAGAAGTTTTGTACTCACCATAATGTTCGATGTATGTAGTCCATCTCGTCTCACATTCTTACCTGTGGGTTCGGAGCCGAATATCGGCTCCGACTCGGCCGATTTTACTAGCTCGAAGTCTCTCATTGGGTGGGCTAAGCGGGTATCCCATGGTGCACTGCTCCATATCCCCAGATCTAGTTTGCTGCGAAAATCAATTGTACTCCATACACACATCACATCCATATAAAGAATAAGCTAAGCAAGGGAACTCTGTAGATGACAACCTAACCTCCAAATCCTCCAGGAAGGGGGAAGGTGGGAAGGTAAGTAAGAATGTGAGGCGAGATGGACTACACACATCGAATGTTAGGGTGAGTACATAATTTCTTGATGTTATGTAGTCCTATCTCGCCTACATTCTTACCCGTGGGACAGCGTCCCTAGCACCTACATCCTGGGTGGCTCATAGGAAAACACTCCTGAGAACTGTGGAGCCAAAGGAAGACCTGCCCCTGGAGACCACGTCCAATTTGTAATGAGAAACAAAAGTGTGAGGAGAAGCCCAAGTAGCTGCAGCACATATATCATCCACTGACAATCTAGCTTGATAGGCTGTGGATGTAGAAACAGCCAGAGTAGAATGTGCCTTGACTGGAAATGGCAGACTTTTACCTCCTGCTTGATGGATGAAAGAGATACAACTGGCTATCCATCTAGACAGTGTGACCTTGGATACCAGAGAACCCATTCGGTTTTCCGAAAAGGAGACAAAGAGTTGGTCAGATTTCCGGATATCTTTTGTCTGGTGTAGATAGAAGCGTAACTGTCTATGTACATCCAATTGGTGAAATCTAAATTCTGCCTTGTTAGAAAAGTGGGGGAAGAAAACAGGCAGCTCAATGGACTGATTCATGTTAGACATGAAAGCCACTTTAGGAAGGAATGAGGGGTTTGGTCTAAGAGAGACCCTATCTTTATGGAAGCTTATATATGGGGGTTGATTGAGAGGGCTTGAATTTCCGAAACCCGCCTCGCTGAAGTGACTGCGGTTAAGAATGTTGTTTTCCATGTCAAGAATTTCAATTCACAGGTAGCTGCAGGCTCAAATGGTGGTAAAGTAAGGGCTTGTAGAACAAAATTGAAATCCCAGGGCATGATAAGTTCGGACACTGGGGGACGAAGCAACAGAGTACCTTTGAGGAATGCTTTACATAGTCTGTGTGCCATGAGACTAGGTTCATTCGCTACGTGGAAATGAGAGATTTCCACCAGTTGAACTTTGATGGTGGCTGATGCAGACCCCTGATGGAAAAGCATAGACAAGAACTCCAGAACTGAATCTATTGGAGCTGTGTAAGGATCAATGCCTCTAGTATGTGCCCAGATAGAGAACCTTTTCCATTTACTAGAATAAATCTTTCTAGTGGATGGTTTATGAGAGGACGATAATATATGGACCACTTCCGATGAAAAATGATGATGTCTGACTAACGATGGAAGTGGAGTAGCCAGGCTGTCAACCGGAGAGTCATCAGAGAGGGGTGGAACTGTCCCGACGTGTGTCAGTAAATCTGGTTGAAGGTCCAGAATCCAAGGAGTGTCCACAATGTATGGATGAAGAAAGGGGAACCACACTTGACAAGGCCAGTGTGGAGCAATCAGAATCATTCTGCTTCCCAAGGATTGCGCTTTCTGAATCACCCCTGACAGGAGGGGAAATGGAGGGAAAGCATAAAGCAGACCGGAGAGTCAATCGTGAACCAGAGCGTGCCTGGGTGATTCCCCCTGCGGGGGATCAGCGTGAAGTAGTTGCTGCATTTCACATTGAGAGGGATGGCAAAAAGGTTGCAGCAAGGCTGACCCCATCTGCTGAAGATTCGCTCTGCAACCAGGTGATTCAGGGACCACTCGTAAGGCATCAGGATAGATCTTGCTTAGCCTGTCCGCTATTACGTTGGACTTCCCTGGAATGTGCGTTGCCACCAAAAACCGTTGGGAAGCTATTGCCCAATGCCACACTCGCATAGCCTCTCTGCACAGAGTGTAAGACCGGGTTCCCCCTTGCTTGTTGAGATACCACACTACTGACATGTTGTCTGAGTGTATCACAATCGTCCCTAGAGGAAGAACCCTCTGAAGTGCCTGCAACACAAGAAGCACTGCTCTCATCTCCAGGATGTTTATATGCAAATGTATCTCGTGTTCTTGCCACGTGCCTTGGACTGTCCTGCCAAGATAATGCCCCCCCACCCCATCTGGGAGGCGTCGGTGGTCACCGTGGCAATAGGGATGGGTGGAACGAAGGGCTTTCCCACATTCAAATAGTTGGTGCACAGCCAACAATGAAGGTCCTGCTTGCACCTGTCCGTAAGATGGAACGAGATAGTGGGAGTCTTTGGAGAGACCACTGAACAAAGAGGAGCCATTGAAGAATTCTCATATGTAATCTCGCTAAAGGGCCAACATGATAGTTGCTGCCATAGTCCCTAGGAGTTGGAAAACCAGTCTTGCCTTCGCTTGTCTCAGGGGCATCAGCATGTGTATCTGTTGTTGTAATACTGTGATCCTTTCTTGTGGTAAAAATGCTCGCATTCGAATGTGTCTAAACCTGCTCCTATAAAGGTGACATGCTGTGAGGGCAATAAGGCAGATTTTTCCCAATTTATTGTTATGCCCAACTGGTGACATAGATTGATGGTAGCGTCCCTGGTTTAAACTAGTTGATGCCTGCTGGGGGCAGTAAGGAGCCAGTCGTCCAGGTACAGAAACACCTGGAATCCTTGACGTCTCAAGTGAGCCGTCACCACCGCCATACATTTGGTGAACACCTTGGGGGCTGTGGTGAGATCAAAGGGCAAGGCTCGAAACTGGAAGTGACTGGCTCCCAGCCGGAAGCGTAGGTGACTCCTGGATGCTCTGTCCATTTTCAGATGGTAGTAAGCATCCTTGAGGTCGATGGAGCACATCCATACCTCCTCTCCCAACAATGGGAGAATCAATTGTAGTGTGACCATACTGAACTTGGACTTGTTCACGTGATTGTTGAGTTGGCTCAGATCTAGTATGGGTCTCAGGTCCCCTGTTCTTTTCAGCACCAAAAAGAATCTTGAGTAAGTCCCTAATCCGATTTGGTCTGAGGGGACACGCTTGATAGCTCCTTTTTCTAGCAGCTGCGAGACCTCTGAGGCTGCTTGATCCCTTTGACTGGGTGGTACGTCCGGGATTTTTCCTGATTGGTAGGGGTACTGACGAGAATGGAATGAGGTAACCTCCGGAAATTATCCGTAATACCCATCGGGCCTGGGTGATTCTTTCCCAGGCTTCCGGATATAAGGAAATTCGACCCCCGACTGGCTCCGGATAAGCGCAGTTGGGCACACCCTCAGGAATGAGAGTATGGAGAACCACGGAAGGAGTTGCAGTGTCCCGAATTGCAAGGGCCCCCTCTGCCTCTGGGGCGCCGTCTCCCTGAATAACCCCCCTCCCCTGCCTCTGGAGGGAGGTTCACCTTGTGCGGCAGGAAAAAACCTCTGTGATTTGTTGAACCACATCTCTGCCCCCCCCCCCCCACTGGGCCTTGGGATAAGGCCTAGAAGGAAGGGAAAAACGGAACCCTATGGCAGACAGGGTCTTTTTCCCTCTTGCTCGCACCTGGTGAGGCTGTCTTTCACTTTGGTCCCAAACAAAGAGGAACCATCAAAGGGGGCATCAGTGAAGGAAGACTTGAAGGCCTCTGCAAAGTGACACAGGCACAGCCAGGCTTGCCTCCTAAGGGTGACCCCTGAGCTTGCTGCCCTACTCGCTCCCTCGGCTGCATACGAAATGAGCCCCATGGATGAGTTGACAATGCAGTTGAGGATAGAGACCTGGGCGTTAACCGACTGAGCCACCGCCTCAGGAACGTTACCCGCAAGAGTATCTCCTAACTCTCTGAGGAGATCTCTCTAGAGCCGAGTGAAATGAGACAAGTAATTCAGCAACCGTAATGTAAAGGTCGCTGATGAGAGGGTATGCTTTCCCATGGTCCTAGACTCCTTGTTAGGAGGATGGACAGATGAAGAAGACTCTGCTACTTCCTTCTGGGTGGCTGCTGCCACCACCATGGCATCTACTGGAACACCTTTAGACAGAAACTCTTTGCCCTGGGGGACGGAAAGAAACTTGTTGGGATGCCTGGGCATGGGCTCCACAGAATCAGGGTTCTCCCACACTCTTCGACAAATCAGGTCAAGGAGTTCGAAGGGTGGAGACATCCAGGAGGCAGAGGGTTGAGCACCGAAAGCCTTAAGGAATACTGACTCCTCCTCGGAAGGGGCTTTGGAAGGCCAGTCACCTCTTTGTTTCAGTATCTCCAGGATATCGGAGAAGGAAACATCATCAGAGGATGACTTGGGGGACTCCTCCGATTCCTCAAGGTCAGTATCAGAGGTGAGGGACTCGTCTTGGGAGTCTATGTGCTTCCTCTTGCACGTTTTCTTTCTGGGGGGCTCCTCTGAGGGACCTTCAGAAATCTGGGGACCACTCGTGGGGGTATCCCTAGGCTCTGGTGCTCTGCTGTCCATGGATGGGTGGTGAACAGAAGCTCTCACCGGAGTGGTGGGGGACAGAGTGACCGACCCGCCTGATGTAGCTGACAACCTGGCCAGCGCGGTCCACATAGCCTCAAAGGCCGGCCAACCCTGAGTCCGAGGAGCGACCAGTCTCCAAGGCCATGACAGGAATCGGAGTTCCCCGAGCCGAAGCACAGAGAGGGAGACTCGGAACCGAAGTAAGTGCTGAGATGTCCCCCTCGGGACTGACTGAAGAGTCTCGAGTCCCAAACCCCAATGATGGAGCCGACTAGGTCAGAGCCGATGTCGGTACCGATGTTGCCGAATGGGGCATCGGAACCGGCCTAGAAACATCACGTGGCGCGGAACACTCCGGCTCCGAAGACAGAGATGTGCTTGGAGGAGGAATGATCAAAGAAGGTGTCGGGACGGGCTCCGGAGCTGACTGGGTCGGAGCCGAAAACAATTTTGCCAAAACCGGTGACTGGAGGAGCTTCTGAACCACCCTATCCACATCCACATCCGAAAGGGTCCTGGAGGATTTGGAGGACAGGGATGGAGAATGCGATCTCCTCTCAGGAGAAGTAGGTTTGATACTAGGCGATCAGCTCCTAGGAGGTTCCAATACAATTGCAGCAGACGCCAGTTCCATAGATATCAATCCTTCCTGCGGCCCCAAGGACAGTGGAGCCGAGGAGGTCAATGCAGTTTTTGGCATTTTCTCCGGAGGCTCCGATGAAGCTGACAGCTGGAGATCTCTTTTTTGACTTGCCAGATTTAGACTTGCCACTGAAAGCCGAATCCATAGCCTCATCAAAAGAGGGTTTCAATAGTCCCTTTAAGATTAGCTTATTCTTTCTCTCTTGGAGAACTCTAGGGCTGAACACATGACAAAAGCTGCAGGATTCCTGCAGATGGATGGCTCCTAAGCAGTAGACACAAATGGAATGTCCATCGGTTATGGGCATTTTGTACCTACATTTTGAGCGCTTTTTAAATCCCAAAGGTTTATGCTCCTTTGTATCCTTAGACATTTTAACTGCCCACAACACAAAAACCAAGTCAGTACAAGAACAGGCGTTCACTCTATAAAGGCGGGAACAACACTGAGGTAATCAACACCAAAGCAGCGATCAAACTGCACACAAACTCTAGCACAATTTCAACAAAGGAACACAAGTAGAGGGTAGCCAAAACCTCCAATTTAAACGGTTTGGTAAATACAGAAGGAAACAGAGGAGAACTAGGCCCTCTAACTGAAACAGGCCTAGCCCGGGGAACAGTAAGAGGAATACCACACAAAAACTCACAAAAACTCACAATAACCAAGCCTAACACACCAGACAAAATTAGACAGCTTTAAACAATAGCTATGAAAATACCTTTTGATTGACTCAAATCTCTCTTAAATCAAGAAAAGAAGGTACTTAGCCACAGCCAAGTGAGACCACATCCTAGCTACATGAGCGGCAAACGAGATCTGGGGATATGGAGCAGTGCACCATGGGATACCCGCTTAGCCCAGCCAATGAGAGACTTCGAGCTAGTAAAATCAGCCAAGTCGGAGCCGATATTCGGCTCTGAACCCACGGGTAAGAATGTAGGCGAGATAGGACTACATAACATCCTGTGTTAGACCTTCTACATTAAACCCTTCACTTCGCAGGCACTCCATAACTTCAACTTCTATTTTTTTTTTAACTTCTACGTTACTAATCTTCTTTTCTACATTCCCTCTGTTGTTATATCTTTCGGCTTTTCCTGGTTAGGGGTCGTCACAGCGGAACTCTGGTCCGCTAATGATTGGCAGTAGATTTTTATGTACTGACTTGCCAGGCCTGACGCACAACCTTCAACGAAGGTACGCCCATTCACACATGTCTCCATACAGAAGACGCTTTAGCTGAGAATCGAACAGGACAACATCTTACTGTGAGGCGATAATGCTACCATATCTGGATCCCATTGCCTGTATTTCTCCTAGAATATCTTTGGGGCTGCCTTCTTTAAACTTGGCTTTCACTTTTGTATAAATATTGCACCATATCAAATCTCTCTTTCTTTCCCATGTCCATATTTCTTTTACTATTCAAAAATCTCTAGGTTTTGTTGTTTATATTTTCACACTTCCCAAACAGATCAAAGTTTCTTGATCTATATACTGGCTTTCACAAATCTATTCTATTAATGAATACAAATTTTTATTTGACGCTTTTGACAGTTTTTCTTCTGGAAGTATTTTTCTTTCCTGTAATTTCTCTCTTAATTAATAATTTTGTATATCTTGTGTTTGGAGATTCTGGACTTTTTGCACAATAGTAACAATGCATAATTTCTTTCTTATCCTCAATAGCCACTTTATCATCTTTATTGCTCTTCTTTGGCGTATCAGTTTTTTTGATTTTTGTGGACTACTACTTCCTTCTACAATGGGGGGGGGGATCCTCCCCTGGGCCTGGCCCCATTGTAGGAATGTTTCCATATTTTGAGGATTCTACACTATCTTTTCCAGTCCCGACACCAGAGTGCCTACCAGGATTGGGCACTTTTTTATCCTGGGTCTTGTGCACCCAGCATTTTTAATATTTAGCCTACTTCTGTCCATGATATATGCTATATAAATACAGTCTATATATATCAATGTTGTCTTGGTGAGATTTTGTGAAAAACAGGGTCCACCTCACAAAGGTACTCGACAAGACTTGAGGATGAATTCAGTTTCAGCAATAATACTCTCCTTTACTTACTGACTTATCTCTCCATTCGGACCACTCTTTATATATATATATATATATATATATATATATATATATATATATATATATATATATATATATATATATATATATATACATACATACATATATATATATATATATATATATACATACACACGGATGTACTTCAAAACATCAAAGTACACAAACAGATGTCTAACAATCAATCCCGAAAGATCAACAGCCAAAAACAATCAAACAAAACACTTACTTTTTTTTGCAGGGAGGCTAGCCCCCTGGCACCCACCCATGTGGGGGGGGGCTGTGTCCCCCACATGCCCTGTTAATTATATATACCAACTCTGAGACTGTTCTACAGTGGGGGAAAGGCCAAATTTTCCCATCCCCACTGTGCATAATCTTGCACAGACTTAACACCAGCAATCAAATGACTTTCAATCACTTCTGCCAGTGTTAAACACGTTCAACTTTATGAATGCTCAATGATATGAAGTGCTCTCATACACACACACACACACGTACACTTTTGTTATTGTAATTACAAGTCAGATTAATGGACAGTATAACTGAGTGACAACAGCCATTCTTCACTTGTACAATACATAACCCCCCCCCCCCCGTTCATGCTGACATGATCACAGAATATTTTCATAACTCTTTTAGTACATAAAGTCTGCAAAGAAAGTAATATAAAGTTCAGTTGACCTGATACAGCAAGATTATATGTACCTGGTTATGACAGACTATCTCAAAACTCCACTTTAGATCCTTCCTTTTTGACAAGAAAGGACATCATTAGCTGTAAATGGAACTACAGCATTAAAGGCAGTCTTTAGTCATCTTTGCATAAAAGTACATGCATATCCTGCTTTGAGGGAAAATATCACTTTAGTCTGCTTTGCATAAACTAAATTTTTTAAGTAAAGTTATCAACATCAGAAAGCCTTCTCAACATTTGATGACACTCATTGAAGACCCCCTGGCCAAAAGCCAGATATTTTTTGATGAATCACCCATGACTTGCAGGACAGCTGGGGTGGTAGTAACCTGCTTTTCCATGTATAGGGAAGATCAGCAGGCAGAAAAATGCCTAGGACGCACATGAAGAAGAAAAGTCAAGAAGTCAGAGAAGAAGAGTCAACTCTTCTCCAATAACCTAGTGGAATGTCAAAAGACAAAGCCAGAGGCAAACCTTTTCAGAGCAACATATGCTCCCTCAACATTATGTTCCCCTGTGCTTTTCCATCAAAAGAAGAGAAAAATAAATAGTTCTATTTTCTAATTCTCATTATGGCCTAATCTCAAAAGAGGAGGTAAAACAAGATGCCGGGAGATTGTAGCAATAACAGCACTTTCTGAACAAAGGCTCAGATTATTTTTTAGAACTTACCAAAAATGACTATAAAAATAACAAAACTTGCAATTGCAAGAAAAAGTCTAAACAAACTGCTAATACTAAAGGGAAACACAAGAGGGTAGAAAGAAATGAAAAAAGTGAGGATGGGGTGAGACTTTTTCTGCATCTTCTATTAATCCTCGCAACAGAGAGTCATATAGACACAGCTTGCTCTGCTTAAACTTACTGACTGATGCAAGCTGGCTCATCTATTGATAAGGATGATCTACAAAAATAAGGACATGACAGGTAAGACATCCCCCCCAAAAAACAAAGATTAGTACAATTGTTATAGAAGGAAACTGCATACCTGGATTTTTGTGGACCTTCTGCTCCCACAACAAAAGACAAAATCTAGTCAAGTAAAATGACTGCAGTACCTTGGCTATGTGCAAAGCCTACCTTAGCTTAAAAAATACAGCTACTGGTGAAAAAAATGAAAGCTAAGTCACCAAGGGGATATCTTGATTTTTTGTGCATTCATGTTTTTCTTTTAAAGTATGAAGTTCTATGCACCCCACCACCAGATGTCAGTACACCAGTCTAATCAAGGTTCCTCACTCTATGGGATCTTATGAAAGTTGAAAAGTTAATATGTTTTTCTGACAGTGTTAACACATTTGTTGAATGAAGTCACAACACACTTTGATGTATTTTTTTCATCTCGGGTCCAAAACGATACTAAAATGCAGGCATCTACATCTTTTGATCTGTAATCCAAGTGCCCAAGTAGAACTGTAATTAGAAGATGTGGTAGTAAATACAAAAAAAATGGCATTCTGTACCACAAGCTTTAGATAGCAGGAAGTTATCATACAATGAATCTTGGTGTTGCTAAAAAGGTGGGCCCCAAAAACTGGAGAAAAAAAGTTTTTGTTTTGGAGCTGATCCTTCTTGTGCAGTGTCTACTAAAGGAACAACCTTGTTGTGGTATCCACAGTTCACAGCACATCATTAGGACTACCTATACAATGCTACAGTAATCAGGTTAGGATGACAGAAGGGAGTGCTGAATGTTCCAATGTTACTGTCACATATCAGAAAGAGACACTTGAAACACCTAAACTGAACTGATTCTCTAAAAAATTTCCGATTTTATTCTGGAAGGAACATGAGGAAAATTAAGAGAGATTTCTTTCAACAGATGTGGAGCTGAAGTATTACATGCCGTAACAGGAACATAACCAAAAAAGGACAGATTGGAGGGAGGCAGTTTTATTCTACTAACAGTACATGTGGCTTTGTTGAAAAAAAAATGAAAAAAAATACTGAGCAGAAACTGAGAAAGTAATGCCAACAAGCATTACTTAAGTTTGGTGCTTTTCTTGACTCCAATACGAATACCAGACAGCTCTCCAGTATATCTGTGCTCTTCTGTACGCACTTCACGCACCTAAAAATAAAATTAAGTAACATCATTATGATGAAGTGAGTATAACAAGGCAGTACATTTATTTATTGACTAGGTACTCAAACTAATCAAATGTGAACTTTTTCAGTCATGACTTGGCTTAAAGTGCACAGAACACAAAATACAGAAATCAGTAACACAATCAATTGACAGATAAATGAGGTTTTTTAATAATTTAGATAAATGAACACGCTACACAATCAGAGAAAAATACAATGCACAAATAATGTTATTAACAAACAGAAAAGTAGCAGCACTGCAGTAATGTTAAGCAGTTACAAATGCATTAAAAGAGAGAGCTAATAGTTGAAGAGAGTGCAGACATGTCCCTTAAATGGATGCTGATATGAAGCAGTACTGTCATACAGAATGGCATTAATAAGGTTGAGGTTAACAGCAAGAAAAGACTAAACTTGCTTTGCAGTACATGAAGAGCTTAAAGCTTCCAAGGGATAAGTTAGCTTTTAGGAAGGAGTAATATTTAATAAGGCCAAGAAATGTTTTAACAGTTCCACGTCTGATGGACCCAGTCTATTTAATTTTTACCATGCATTTAGCTGTTTGTTCTGTGAGAGCACATGTGAAGAAGTCTTCTGACATTCATGTGAGGATCCAATAATACCACCAGATATCCGAGATATCAGATAGCTGAAAATCTTTAATAGCCCAGTTGAATGGAAAATATTTAAATCTTCCATAATGTCACACACCAGTGCCTTAGTGTGGAGAGATTAACATTAAAGTAACAATTTTTACATCACTCTACTATCCTGGTAAAGCATGTAGAAACAACGATAAATATACAAGACAGTCCAGCACTCAGAAGAAAAAGATTAGCAACACGCAGTACTACTCACAAGCCAGGCAGTTTGGGGGCATGTTTCTGATAAAGAGTGAAAGAAAACGGGAAAGAGCAATTAACAGCAGCTGTGCAAACACTCCCCATTACTCTCTCATCTTTGAGGTGGTACTATGCAGTGGGATGTCTGCCAGCTTCTTTAGGCATGGATCCTGTAATAACCTAATTTTCTTTATCTTAAGCTGCTACGCTTTTCCTTTTAATGTTTGAACAGCCTCTCACTGATAGAAAGGCAACATCCAGCACAAGGAAACCCAGTTCTAGATCCCAAACGGAAAGGGAAATCCTGTTTGAAGTAAAGAAATGAGGGCAGAGACTGTAAACTTGAAATACTCACAAAAGGAATCTGCCATACACAGATGAGATGACCACCCACTAACATAAAGGGGTGTGGGCAGGTGAACATTAAAACCACAGATGACCTAGAAAAACATCAACTAATACGTTGAGTATTCACATGTCTGTTGTGCCTTATATCAATGCCATCCCAACATCAACAACCTCCCACTCAAGTCGACTTCCGGGTATAATCTCAAATCACAAAAGAAATCAAAATCCAGAAAAGTGATATCAAGGAAGTCAGAAGAGCAACTGCCTAAACATTTTAAGTTCCAAAATTAGTTTCAACTCTTTAGTGCAAATCAAAGTTATGAGTTATAAGTTATGAGTTATTAAAACTAAGTACCACATAACAAATGGCTATTGCGCTAATGCCTGCTATGGATAAGTGCCCCGATAAAAGCACAAGAAGCAGTCATCTCTCTCGCAGAATGACCATTGAAAGAATCTGCTTAATGGCTAGTTAATAGACTGGTAAAAAAAAATCAGAGAAGCAGGCACCCATTTGGATAAGGCCCATCTGAGAAAAACATTACCCTCCTTGCCTGAAGTAAAACAGGCAAACAATGGCTTAATTTTCACAAATTCATGCATCTCAGAGAGGTAAGACTGTATCTGTTGGCAATATGGGGGATAAGCTCCCCACCTCCATTGAAACAATGAGAAAAAAAATTGACCGGTTAAGCAACAGATCAATCACCTTTGTTGAAAATGAAGCTTACTTAAAGATAAACCAAGACTTTAAAGAAAACAATCAGGGTTCATAACTAATCAGGTACTGAGGTTGCATAATGAATCTGGTACATGTAATGGCCACCAGGGATAAAACCATTGAAAAGGCGAACGTCAAATCAGCCATGCCAGCAAGACTGAAAAGTGGTTACAGGAGGATGCCAACTACAAAATTCAAGACCCAAAGAAAACAGGGATTCTTCATAAATATCAATAGCAGGAGGACATTCTTTAGGAACTGCTTAATCAGCCTACAATGACGGAGTCATGTCCACCACAAAGTCATGATGCAGTGGGAGGCAAACACACACACCATAAGCATGGATTACAGGAATGCAGATAAAACTGATGTATAAAGTTTGACAAACATTAAATGGGAAGAAATGGGACATTCTCATGAAAAAAATAAGTAGCACTTCCATTTGGCATTCTACACATGATACTTTAAAGGCTTCTAGACTACCTTTGTAATCATGGATATTTTCGTCAAAAGTTCGGCATGATCATAAGATCTAATTCAGAAACCAATTTCTCAGAAAGTACTCATCCTGACACAGGACAACAATACCCCCCAGCCCAATTCAGAACCATCTCCAGAGGGGGGTTCAGAGCGAAGAACTTGCTGGATTTCGCGTTGAAAGGAGATGTGAATAGATCACAGCAAGGCTGACCCCACTTTTGAAAGATCTGTTCCGCCACTGAAGGATTCAGAGACCACTCGTAAGGCATCAGGATAGATCTGCTGAACCTGTCTGGTAGAATGTTGGACCATCCCGGAATGTGCATTGCCACCAGAAAACAGCCGATGGAGATAGCCCATTCCCACACTCTCATGGCTTCATGACAAAGGGGGTAAGATCTGGTTCCCCCCTGTTTGTTGATGTACCAGACCACTGAAATGTTGTCTGTCTGGATAGCAAACGTCCCTACGGCACGAAGAGCCTGCAACGTGAGAAGCACCTCCCTCATCTCCAGGACACTGATATGCAAACTGGTCTCAGATGGGGACCACATGCCTTGGACTGAACTTCTCGAGCAGTGCCCCCCCCCAGCTGGGAGGCATCCATAGTCACTGTGGCCTTGGGGAATGACAGGAGAAAAGGACGTCCCCGGAATAGGTCTGGGGAATGAATCCACCAACGGAGAGAGTCCCTGCATACACAGGAGATTCGAATAGGAGGAGATAATGGCAGATCTAGCAAGGACCATTGAACTGCCAGAGTCCACTGAAGAATCCACATGTGAAAGCACTAAGGGTAGCAGACTGATAGTGGCCGACACAGACCACAACGTCCACAGCACTTCTGTTGTTGGAGATTTATCTTGCAGGACACAAAGAACATGCTGCTTCAGGCTGTGTATTCTGTCTAGAGTAAGGAAAACTTTTGTTTGGAGAGTGTCTAATCGAGCCCCAAATGAAGTCTAAGGTCTGGACTGGGATCTGCAATGACTTGCTAAGATTGATGGTGATGCCCAACCTCTGTGCTAGGAGAAAAAAGTAATCCCTGGCTTGGCAAAGCTGATGCATGAAAGGGCCAATGAGGAACAAATTGTCCCGGTAAGGGAAACATATACCCTGCAGCCTCAGGTGAGCCGCTACTACTGCCATCACCTTGGTGAACACCCTGGTGGTTGTGGTGAGACCAAAGGGAAGGGGTTTTGAACTGATGATTGGTTCCTATTCCAGAAGTGGAGGAGCCTCCAAGAGTGCCTGTCCATCTTTATATAATAGTATGCATCTTGGAGGTCAATCGAGCACATCCAGTCGTTCGCCTGCAGAAAGGGCAGAATGAACTGAAGAGTGACCATCTGGAATTTCGCCTTGGCAACCGACAGGTTCAAGGTGGATAGATCCAAAATGGGTGTTAGGTCCCCTGCTTTCTTTGGCAATACAAAGAACCTGGAATAAATGCCTGATCTGGAGTGATCGAGGGGGAAAGGTTTGATGACTCATTTTATTACCAGCTTTTCTATTTCTAGTGCTGAATCCTCCCCTTCCGCGGGTGAGACGTCCAGGAGGTGTTTTGGTTGAAGGGGTGGTTTGAGGAATGGGATTGAATAGGCTCTGGATATGATCTGCAACACCCAATGGTCTGCTGTTATGGACTCCCATTCCGTTCGGTGTAGCGATAACTGGCCCCTGACTGCCTCCAGAGAAGAGCAGTCGGTCAGCCCTTAAGGGCTGCTGTGTGGATCAGTCCGAGAATGGTTCTCAAGACCCGTAATTTCTCGGACCTCTTTTGCCTTTAGGACAGCGTCTATCATAACCCCCTCTGCCTCTAGGGGATGGTGAGTCCTGAGTGTCCCAAGAAAATGCCTGAGACTTTCCGAACCACATCATCTTAACCCCTTGCTGATTCCTAGAAAAGGATCTTTGGGGGAGGGGGAAAGTGGATCCTGACGGTAGACAATGTATTCCCGTCTTTCTCACTCTGGACCAAAGTCTTGCATACCAACTTTCCAAACAGGGAGGAACCATCATACAGGGCATTGGTGAATGACACCTTAAAGGGTTCCGAAAACTGACATAGCCTGAGCCAGGTGTATCTCCTGATGGCAATGCCTGTACCGGCTGCCCTAGCAGCTCCCTTGGGAGAGGAGATGCATGGAGGTGTTTAGTGGCTGACTTCACAGTGACCATAAGAGCGAAAAACATCTTCTGGTCTCCCGCCGACATGGACTCAGGGGTTGACTCAGCATTCTCCTTGACTAGGTCTCGCTGCAGCCGAATCACATGTGCCATGTAATTCAGCGCTCTTACTGAGAAGGTGGCTGAAGTGTAGACCCACTTCCTGAATTGATCCCTTGCCCTTGACTCTCAGTCAGGAGGATGGACCGAAGAGTTCTCCTGAGCGAGCTCTTTCTTAGTGGCAGCTGCCACCACCATAGCATCAATCAGGGATCCTTTGTTCCAATACTTCCTGTTCGAAGGGGGGGGGCTAAGGACTTTGTCCAGGCACTTTGGGACGGGCTCTACTGTGTCTGGTTCCTTCCATACCCGAGATGCTATAAGATCCACTAAGGGATCAGCAGGATGGGACACCCAAGAAGTAGACGGGCCTGTGCCAAATGCCTCAAGGAACACCGATTCGTCGGAGGTTGGTTTTTGGGCAGACCACCCCCCCCCCTTTGGTGGAGGAGTTCCACGATGTCTCCAAAGGAGACATCCTCAGGGGGTGATTGGGTGGAACCTTCCCTTCTTCCAAATCAATGTCGTTGGTGGGTGACTCCGGTGGGGAGTCTAAGTGCCTCCTCTTACACGTGCGTTTGCAAGGAACCTCCTCAGTGGGAATCTCTGGGGAGGACTCGGCAACGTCCTGCTGCTCCCAAGTGGGGGGCTTCCTGAGGCAAAACGGCGGCAGGCTGTCCCTGAGATGGCAGGATGGCCGGGACTGTACCCAAAACAGAGGGAGTTGAGTCTGAGGACAAGATGGTCAAGGGCCTCAACAAAATCGAGAGAACCCTCTCCACCACATCAAAGGCTGAAGTTGAATGGACTTCCTTGTGAAAGGCCTGTAGGAGCTGCCCCCTTCTGACCTGACAGGGGAGTCAGAGCCGAGACTTCAGGTGCCAAGATACCAAGGGGGAGACTGTGCTCCGACACACTTGGAGCAAATAACAAACCCTCTTATCTGACACCAAGGCTAAGGCTCCGAGAACTCGTCGGATCAGACAGGCTCAAGGCAACAGCTGGCATCGAGGTACAAGATCAAGAGGCTCCGAAACCAAAGGCCTGATCAGAGAAGGAATAATCGGGGTAAAGAAGGACTGCGAGCTCCCCACTCCTGAGGAAGAGGGAGTAGGCAAGACTCCCATCTGGATTTGGGTGCAGATGAACTTTCGCATCATCCTATCCATCTCCGCTTCACTGAGACTTCAGGTGGAGTGGGAGGAGGCGGCTACCAACAACGGTCTGAAGTGATGGTGAGGGGAAGTTTACAAGGGAGACCGGATCCGGGACTCCTCTGGCTTGGGGGAAAACCTGGGAGAATGGAGCCGAGGAGATCCTGGCCTGGTAATTGGCCACAATTTAGTCGGTGGCCCTGTCGAGGCCGAGCAGTCAGGAGACCACTTCCTCAGCCTGTCTTTTTGACTTCTCTTCCCCGGTCTTCTTGGTGGGAGTTTGAGTCCCAGAAACCCGGGAAGAGGTAGAAGCTGAAGCTGAACCAGGAGCCGGGGGCACAGGGGCTACTGTCCCCACAGAGGGAAGGCGGCCCTCCAGAATGAGCCTATCCCTCCTGTCCTTCAGTGCCCTGGGGTTAAACCCGGCACAGACAGAACAGGAGGTTTGTAGATGGGCCGCCCCCAGACAAACCACGCACAGAGTGTGGCCATCGGCTGGGGAGAGCTTATGGCCACACACTGTACACTTTCTGAAACCTGGCTTAGGGGGTCTCTGCCATAATCCCAAGACAGGACCAGAAACACTCAACACACAAACACATGCTCTACAGGAAAGATAAGAAAGAGATTTTTTTTTGTAATTGACGCCTGCACAAAGGGGAGGTACAGATAGAAAAATCAGAGAGAGAGATTAATTAGAGAAATTAGCCCAAAAAACACACACTTTCCCAAAACATTCACTAGGAGTTCAGACCATGATGCTTACTTTTCACAGGCAAACAAGATCTGAAGGGTGGAAGGAGACTGGGGCATTAAGGGTAAGAGGAGGAGCTTGGAGCTCAGATCAGATGCTGGTTATGTGGCCGAATCACATCCGATACAAATCTGTAACCCACAGGTTGAAGATCAAATGAAGTCAACTACTTCAGATCAAGTTTTTTTCTGGTATTACCATGAGTCAAACTGAATGAGAATTGACCTTTTTTCCCTGAAAGCTAGTAGGAAGAAAAGGGACAGGGGGAAGGAGATGGGAGAAGGCATACCAGAACATTCTCATTGAAGTCCAGAAAGAGCACATCCACAGCTCAATCCCCTACCTTCTTGATGGGAAAAGAACTTGGAAAGGAGTGTGTGCTGAAAGTCAGGAGGAGATAAGCTTCTAGTAGGCCTCAACCTAGAAAAGCATCTGAACTCTGCTGTTTAAAAGCCAGAATTCTTGAAAGAGGTCTTCTGCTATCCACACTGATGCTTGAGTGCCCTGGAATGTGTAATGCTAACAAGAAAATATCCCTGTCTCAGCTCATAGCCCACTCCCAAACTCATTCTGAATCCAGCAAAAGGTGTGGGAGAGTGCACCCTTCTCCTGCTTGCTTAGATACCATAACACTTCCTGTCTGCCAACTGCTAGCCGTAGCCAAGACTGCATATGATTTCCAGAACCTGTATTACCCAGGGATACCACCCTTAAATTCCAGAATGCCTCACCCTGTCATAAAGGAATGTGTTGAACCCAGCAGAACAAATGGGAAATCATTCTGCAG
Organism: Protopterus annectens; assembly: GCF_019279795.1. NCBI lineage: Eukaryota > Metazoa > Chordata > Ceratodontiformes > Protopteridae > Protopterus > Protopterus annectens. The sequence continues at coordinate 1,752,920,819 of NC_056728.1, read as the reverse complement.
GTTGGTGAAGCAGGGTTCCTGTAGTTCGATCAACAGTACCTTTCCTTGAGTGCTGTATGACTGACGAAAGAAGAGCAAAACAAGTTTTGTTAACAGTAGAGTTTAACATGTGTGGGGGGTGCAGGGGGGGCTTGTCTCCCTGCAAATAAAAAAACAAAACAAAGAAAAAAACTTTGTGGTTCGATAAAACTTATCTCTCCTTTTCCATCGACTGTTCAGCACTCAGTGAAAGTGCTGTTGATTTATCGATATGCACCCAGTGAAGTATATCCATCAGTCCAGAGAGAGATGCCAATTCGATATGCACCCACTGAAGTATATCCATCAGTCCAGAGAGAGATGCCAATGACTTTACACTAGAAGCAGATATAACAGTCATTGAAGACTATATTCGATGATTAAGCACAGCCCAATATGCCATCCTCGCATGAAGGTACATCAGGAGGCTGGTGTAAACCAAAGCGGCATCAAGCCATCAAGGGCAAAAGTGTACAAATTGTGATCCATTCCTGTGTTGCTATCCAACAGACCAGAATCTCATCAGCCCACTCTGGGGGGAAAGGGAAGAACCTACTCCCAAAAAGAAATTCTTTGTTCTGAGCCAGACAGGAATTATGACAGACACATTCATTCAATACTGCAAATCAGGTTAACCCCCAAGATAAACACATCAAAACAGAGTCCTGAAACAGGACCACAAACAATCAGATATAGGTGTTTAAGGAAATATTAGGAAGCCTTTATGTTGTAACTTCCTCACTACAATCTTGGTGAAGAACATGGGAGCAGTTACTGCAAGGCAAAAAGGAATTACTCTGAAAAGGAAATGCAAAGTCCCCATGGGAGAAACCATGAACCATCTGTGAGTTTCCCTCACACACTTTATGCTGAACAAGCAAGTGCCATGTCCAAAGAGAGACTTCACCATCATTTAAGTGCTTTTAACACAAACCATTAGAGACAAAACAGCTTTAATGCACAAAGTACAAAAGAATAAAAATAAAACAAGACCATTTGGCGACCTTAAAGCAATAAAGATCTCAGTGCTAAATAGTGATTACAAGGAACCCACAAATTGGAATGTGTTTGGTGAAATCAGTGAAGTATACATTTGAACTTTCTGACTGCTGCTGCTAGGAAGGTGTGTAAAATCCATTTACTTTACCTTATTAAAAGCTTAGGCTTCCACAGCAGCCTTGATACGGCTATGGTAAGGGCATAGGTCTTGCAGCTCTTTATGAAGGACAGACTACGGCTGGATCATCTTTGAAAGTTCTGGTAAGGGCATAGGCTTCAAAGCTAATATGAATAGATTATAACTGGGCCAACAACTCTTCTAAAATAAATCTGTACACACCAAGGTGGCCTGGTGGGGTTGGACCAACTAATCCAAAGCCTATCCTGGGATAAAGTTCTTCATACCAGGGAAAAATGTAGACAGGAGGCCTCAAAACAGTTCAGATACACTAAGGCTTTACTCTAGATGATCCAGTCCAAGTGTTTTACATTACATTTAAAAAACAAAACAAGCAAGCAATAATGCCTGACATAGTGGGTGTTACTGGGGAAATAACACCCACCTAGAGGTGCAGTGAGATCTGACACTGCAGTCAGAGGGATTTTACTTCCGGAAGAGTGTTATTTCCACAATAACACTCACCCCAGAGGGCGATGTTATGCTTAGACAATGGGCTATCTGTTAAATTGTTTCATATTTGCTTTTTTATTAGTATATACTTTTATATTTTTGATTAAAAATTGTTATTCCGCCTAGCACATGCAATTGTTGTTGGAGGAAATTTTTACCTCCAAAATATAAGTTACATAAGAATTTAATGTCAGCAGACAGTCAGAGATATACTGATACACTCACCTAGACATTATAGTCACTTACCCGACTACATACACCTTGCCTGTCTCTGTGATCAAATTAATGAAAAAAATCTTGCAGTGCAAATCACTGCAAACCCTCTCCCCAACATCCCCAATTTGCCTCCTTTATTTTCTGGCAAGTGGTTCTCAGAGAGCAGCTGATCCATAGAACAGACTACATAATTTTAAGAACAGACTGAGCATTTATAACAGGAACAACTGTTCTGGTATATTTGCAGGTTAGAAAGGCATTAATGCCCATGCCTGAATTATTTGTTTGTATGTATATATGTATGACTATTAATTACAGTTAGTCAATAAAAATACACATTACAGTTTTCATAAATCTTATTCCCCGGTCCATAGGTATTTACTAGACTAATGTTTTGACCACTAGGGCCTTTTTAAGCCTAGCTATGCATTCCAAATCTCTGACAAATTCTGATACCCTTGATAAATGCATGCAGGGGCTTGGGAAATTAAACATGCACAAGCAGGGTCCTGAGAAATGAACCATTTACAGGCTGCCTGTGTAAATTAGAGACATCGGTGTCAAACCAGGGATGAATTTCATGTCCCCCATCCAGCTGAACATTAGTCAGGGGGATTCTATGATGGCTCTTTCTTTGCAATTATCTGCAAATTTGGTCAGCCAGAGACCCGTGACATTGGCCTTGACTTCAAAAAAGTAAATGCCATAAAGGAGCGGTCATATGACTGACTCCCTGAGGGACTGTGCTTGTGACTGGCCTTTTTGTAGAGGTGGAATCTCCAATTCTAACTTCATAGGTCCTGTGTGTGAGCCAGGAAGCTATCCACTGGTTGCATAAGGGTTTATACCTAACCTATTCAGTTTATCAATAAATGCCCAAGTGGGGTACTGTGTCAAATGCCTTCACCAGGTCAAGGTCAGTAGTTTTGCCCTTATCCATTGCTTTGGTGCCTGACTCAAGAAGTCCACCAGGTTGAAGAGGCATGACCTACCCTTGATGAAACCAAACTGGGTTGGGTCCAGTGTCTGGAGGTTTCCTATATCATTACTGATCATTTCCATGATCATTCTTTCCATGGCTTTACATACGAGACTAGTGAGATTTATCGGTCTGTAGATGGCCCAACCTTTGTGCAGAGGGATGACTATTGTTCTTCACTCATGAGGCAGGAAGCCTATTTGGAGGCTACAGTTAAATAGCAAAAGACCTGATAGGTCATGCTTCTTACTATTTAGAAGGCATCCTGGGATATTGTCTGGATCCATCACTGCAGTGTCCTTGGTCTTAGAGAGAGCATTGAGAACCTGTTCCCAAGTGATAGTAGGGGAAGTTGGGTCTATATTACGTTATCGAAGTTTTACAACTTCAAACGCCATATGGTCAAACTCATATGCTCGAAGTTGTAAAACTTCGAAAATGTTAGAAAAAAAAAAGAAAACACCTGACAGTTGTAAGCAGGGGGGGGGGCAGCCCCCCTGCACCCCCCTCTTTAAATATACCAACTCCGAGACTGTACCCCAATGCAGTAGAGTGCGGAAAGGGAAGATTTCCCTTTACCACACTGTAGTGCAAACTCAGAGTTGGTATATTTAAAGAGCGGGGGTTGTGGGGCGGGTGCAGCCCCCTATGTGGGGCATGCAGGGGGGCTTGCCCCTCCTGCTTACAACTGTCAGGTAACTTTTTTCTTTTTTTACGTATTCAGAGTTTTACAACTTCGAACATATGGGTTCGACCATGTAGCGTTCAAAGTTGTAAAACTTTGATAACGTAATATAGACCTGGGGAAGTTATAGTTGATATTTCCTAAAGGGAGGTTGAGGAGGGGAGATGGTTAAAATTAGAGCTGTATTTGTCTCCCAGTAGGTTTTCTATATCTTCTGACTAGTATAGGTCACTCTGTTAACAATGAGCTCTGCATACAATTGTGTATTGCCTTTGAGACTGTGGACATAGCTAACAAATGCCTTATGGTGGCCCTTGGTCTGGAAGGCGAATCATCATCAACCCCATTTTTCCCATGTTCTACATGGGGTTGGGGTGTTGTGTCAACTGTCACCATCTCTCTCGATTCAATGCCATACTCCTGCCTTTTTCGACACCAATGCCTGACTGTAGCAGATCTTCTATTGCACAATTTATCCACCTCTCTGCTGTAAGCCCTTATTTCCTCTTGCTTTCTTCCTGTATGTCCCAAATCATCTTCACCACATTGTCTTCTGCTTTTCTGCACATGCCCAAACCACTGTAATCTGTTCTCTGATCTTTCCAGCAAATGGAGTTACTTTGGCTTCTGCTCTTGTGTCATCATTTCTTCATCTGTCCCACAGGGAGCATCCTACCACCCCATCTCAGGCACTTCATTTCCATCACCTCTAGTTTCCTCAACTGCTCTGCCTTTACTGCCTAGGTTTCTGTACCAAACAGTAATACTGGTCACACCACTGTTTGTGAACCTTACTTTTCAGCTTCTTTGGCATTTTTCTATCCTACACTACCCCCTGACACACACTGCCAGTTGCCTGCAGTCCCTCTGATTCTAGCTTTAACCTCTTAATTTGGACTTCCCTTCTCCTCAACAACCCCTTCCAGATACCCGAAGCTGGTAACCTGTTCCACTATCTTTCCTTTTTATCTCTATTCTCAGCTTCTTCTGATTCAGCAATTTGCTGCCATTACCACCGTCTTATTTGCACTCAGTTTCATTCCATGTGCCTTCAGTTTTGCATTCCATTCTCTTATCCTTTTCTGAAGTTCTTGCTCAGTATCTGCCTGTAATGCTACATCATCTGCATACAGCAACTTTGTTGATCTGTCCCCTCCAACCTGTTTTGTGATGTAGTCCATTAACAGTATAAACAACAGTGGGCTCAAAGCTGAACCCTGACACACACCCACTCCCACTGAGAACCCTGCGAGGCCGAACACTGTTTGTACTTGAGTCATTGTAGCATTCACTAATTCTACCAATGTTTCTGGGACTTCGAACAAATGCAGAACTGCCCAAATCAGCTTTCTTGGTACCTTGCTATATGCTTTTTCCAAGTCTAGAAATGCCCAGATGGCCTCTTTCCGCATCTCTAGGTTCTTCTCATCTATATATCTCACTGCAAACACTGGGTCGGTTTTGCTGCATCCTGATCTGAATTCCAAACTGCTAGTCTCCCATCTTACTTTCTACTACTCTGTATATCCATTTATGAAACTTCATCTCTAGATCTTTCATGCAGTGTGAGAAGAGCTTGATACCTCTTTACCGCCCACAGTTATGGATGTCCCCTTTGTTCTTGTACACTGGCACAAGTATGCTTATTCTCTGTTTATATAGGATACGTCTTTCTCTCCACACTGCTATTAGGCCAAATTTACCTCAAATTTGTCTTTGGTAGACTATTTGTCCTACGAGTTGTTTGCTTAGTTTAACTAGAGTACGTTTATCCTGCTGGGTTGATAGACCTAATTTTTGCCATGATTTTCTTCCTTTTGTTATACATCTTACTGATGTGATTCCACAAGTGTGGCTTGTTTTTTGAGTTAGTGCTGTACTTATTCCTTGTGGGTACAGTTGCATCTATGCAGCTATTAGCATGCCAGTATGGGGTTTCTGTTAACAGTTCTGTATAGGCAGCATTGTTCTTAGGGTTTATGGGGGCTTAAAATTTTGCCAGGTTATCACTTTATAGTAGGAAGTTAGCCTTAGAGTAGTTCCTAAACATTACAGCGTTAGTTGGGTTTAGAGTTTTTATTTTTACTTCAAAGGAGACCGGTTTGTGGCATGACCTTATCAGAGAGGAAATTACACTAGGAGATGTGCAGCACTCTCCCATACTAGTGAGGACCAGTTAACCAGTTATAGTATGTTTGCGCCCCCTGACTGGCATAATGACAATTTGGTTCAGGGAGTCTGTATTTGCAAAATCAGGAATCTCTCTGTCTGCATATTTGGTGGTGTATACGATTCCCAGTTAACAGTGGGATAATTAAAGTCACCCATGAATATGTTACTGGGTTAGATGATGAGTGTTTCCAGTAAGCTGAAACATGTGTTATGGGTTTTCTGAGTCAACTTGTTCAGATAATGCATGTTAATGAAAAGCCTTTTCAGATCTGAATTCTTAAAAAAAGAATTTGAAAAATGTTCTCTCACTCTCTCTCGCTTTTTCTCCCTCTCACACACTATACATTTTTCTCAATATATATGAGGCTTTTTAAACCGTGCTAGTGAGGTTTAAATAAAATGGCAAGTCCTTTGAACTTCTACTGCAGGTATTTTTGCTAGTTGAGTTTTTTTATTTTAATTTATCCTTTTAAATTATTTTAGTCTTGCTAAAAGCAAAACTGCATTTAGAGTGGGTGAAAAATGGGGATTGTTTGCTTTCTTCTGTACGAGCTTTATGACTGTGAAGTGGTGGATTTGTTTTTTGTTTGTTAATGGGCTTTTTCTGTAAATTAACACCAAGTTGGAGAACAATTGTTTTGCAATCAGGGTAACATTGTATGGTTTTGCTCATTGTCCAAGGTGAAGTAAAGTGTTCAAATGACTACTAAGTAGCTGCTTCCTAAAGTATTCAAAAATGTAACTCATTTTTGTTTCTGATGTTGCTTGTTTTTCTCTCTCTTTTGCTACTGAACAGGACTGCAGTCTATCAATGAGGTAAGCCAAGGTGGACAAACACAGAAAATATTAAATTTATTTGAAACATCATGGAGAAAGTACAGTTGTGTAAGATCTTACCATAAAGGTAGATGTCCTTCTCTTCACTGTTGCAGTATTCATTACAATAGGGATCCCCTTGCCAAGGGCGGCACGATGTCTGCCCAGTATAGCAAAGGCTTTAGGTTGCTTTAAGGTATGCTGTATGTCACATGTATGCTCCTCACGTAGCATAGAGCAGAAAGGTGACATACAGACGTACCATCCTCAGAACCGACAGCCCCAGTAAGAACGCCAATCCAAGATGAAGAGAGGTAACCAATACATCCAGAAGAGAAAAAGACCAGGGGAGGAGGAGGGAGGGAATGAATACTGCAACAGTGAAGTCGAAGGACATCTACCGCTATGGTAAGATCTTACACAACTGTACTATGTCCTTCTACTTCACTGTTGCAGTATTTACCTTTATTTTTTATTATTATATTTATTTATGTAGTATAGGGAGAGTGCCAAAGCTCAGGAAGAGGGGGAGAAAGAACCAGCACAGCTTTCTAGCAACCCATGAAAGATGGCCCATAGCTCTGGAAATTCCATCCAACTTACAGTGCTTGGTAAACGTATGCACAGAAGTCCAGGTAGCTCCCTCAACAATAGAGTTATTATCCAAACCCTTGAAAAAAAACACCAGAAGAAGCTACAGCTCTAGTAGAATGAGCCTTAACAGAAGAAGGCAGGCTCTTACCATGAAAGGAACAAACAGAAATAACTATAGAAATCCAAGAAGAAATAGTTTGCTTGGACACAGCCAATCCTTAGGACCTAGGATGAAATGAAACAAAGAGCGGATCAGATTTTTGAAAAGTCTTTTCCAAATAAAATCCGAGTTGTCTATGCACATCCAATGTGTGCAGCACTTTCTCATTGGCAGATTGCAGAGAAGGAAAAAAGTGGGCAAATGAATACACTGATTAAGGGACAACTCTCACAATTCACTACCTTGGGCATAAAAGAAGAATTAGTATGAAGGGACACCCTGCGCTTTTTTTTAAATGTTTTTTTATTTTAACATTTGTTTACTGGGAAAGTCTGACTGGGACAGATCCCATTTTCAGTGCAGGCCCTGGGAGAAACGCTTCAGATGCATGTCTTTGGAATGTGGGAGGAAACTGGGGAACCTGGAGGAAATCCACATGAATGCAGGGAGGACATGCAGACTCCAGACGAGAATTGAACCAGAGAACCTCTTGCTGTGAGGTGACCATGCTAACTGCTGCACCACTGCACCACTCTTATGGAAAATTAAGAGAGGAGGACAAGCCATAAGGGCTTGAAGCTCAGACACCCGTCTGGCAGAAGTAAGACCTAACAAAAGTATAGTCTTCCAAGAGCAATATTGTAAGGAAGTCGATGCTGCAGGCTCAAAATGAGCATCGTCAATTTTTCTAAAACAAAATGAAGATCCAAGACAGGAGGAACAGGCTTCCTGGGAAGCCTAATATGAAGGATGCTTTTAAGGAATTGTTTAAATTCAAATCTAGAAGGTAAAGTAGGTGATCAAGAAAGACAAGCACAGATAGCTGACAAGTGGGCCTTAAAAGAAGAATAAGTTAACCCAGCATTAAGCAGTTCACACAGATATAAGAGAAACAAAAGAACATCCACAGAAAGTGGATACAGGTTATGAGAAAGACACCAAACAGAAAACATCTTCCATTTGGATACGTAGGATTTCTTAGTAGTGGACTTCCAGGCCTACTGCGGGAACCTAAGCACATCCTCAGAGAAAAGGAGTCGAGGTGGAATCAAAATCCTACCACCCACAGTGTCAGTTGAAGAATGGACCGGTGGGGATGGATGAGAGATCCCTTGTCTTGTGTAAGTAGGTCCACCCTGTGAGGTAACTTGTGATGCTCACCCTTGGCTAATTGCAGAAGAGGAGGGAACCAATGCTGCCTCAGCCAAAAGGAAGTCACCAATAAGATTTTGGGAGCATCCTGTTGTATTTTGAACAGGACATTTGGAATGAGGGGAAGGGGAAGTAACGGATAAAGAAACATCCCCTTCCAAGTAAAAGGGAGGTTGTCCACCTTTCAAACCAGAGGACCTGGGACTGTGGTGCAAAACAGAGGAAGTTGTCTGTTCAGAGGGGAGGCAAAAAGATCCATTTGAGGAGTACCCAGCTGGTGGACAATGTTCAGAAATACATCCCTGGTGAAGCATCCAGTCAAGGGACTGAGTTATGGACCTGCTCAGAGTCTCTGCCACAATGTTCTGACCTGAGGAAATGTAAACTGCCTGAAGTGTCACTTGATACTGAATAGCAAGTTCCCACACTAAGAGTGCCAACTGGCAAATAAAATAAGACCCCCCCCAATTTGTTGACATCCCACATCACTATGGCATTCTCTGTAAACACCTTGAAAGGTCATGGGGAGAACAGAGGATGAAAGGCTTGAAGAGCCAGCACAGGAGCTCTCATCGCTTTGACGTTGAAAAGGCTTGAAGAGCCAGTACAGGAGCTCTCATCGCTTTGATGTTGATATGGTCTTTCTGTTGATGAGGCAACCAGACACCTTGCACGTTTAGGAAGCAGAATGCTGCTCCCCATCACATATCTGAAGCATCTGTGAACAGCTCCGTAGAGGAAAGAGGTGGTTGAAAAGGGATCCCTGGACTGAAAGTCAAATGCTGAATCCATCACTGAAGTTCCTGTTTGAGACATGGAAGAACAGGCACTAAGAATTCAAGGGGATGAGAACGCTGAAGCTAAACTGACTTTAGAAACCACTGAAGTTTTCTCATGATTGCAAAAAGGAGCACAGGAATGGTGGAAACCATGAACCCAAGCGGTCTTAGAAATTCCCTGGGTGTTACTGAAACCAGAGGAAGAAGGGATTGAAAGAAGGAAATGAGAGTTACAGACTTAGGAGGTGGCAGGGATGCTAGCACAGGAACAGTCTGAATCCTGTACCCCAAAAAAGATCCTGAGAGGGAGTCAGAAAGAACTTTTTGAAATTTATAGTGAATCCCAGGCTTTGCATGAGGGGAATGGAAAAGTGAAGATTATGCAGTAAAAGAGGATGTCTGAAACAGGTCATCCAAGCAGGGAAAGACTTGGATATCCCTTAGCCTGCAAAAAGCAATCCCAGGAGTGAGACATTTGGTGAATACCCCCTTGGGGCAGTAGAAAGACCAAAGAGCAAAGCAGAAAACTGAAAATGCCAGGAAACAACAACTTCCTGAAAAGGGGATGAATAGGGATATGAAGATAAGGGGTTCCTATTACGTTGTCTAATCCTTGAAACTTCGAACCTGAGAACATCAAACTCAGATGTTCCAAATTTCAAGAATTCGAATGTAAAAAAAAATAATAAAATAAAAAAAAACTTAAAACCTACCTAACTGTTGCAAGCAGGGGGGTAAGCCCCCCTGCTCTTTAAATATACCAACTCCGAGATCACAATACAGTGCAGAAAGGGAAGATTTTACTGTAGTGTGATCTTGGAATTGGTAAATTTAAAGAGCAGGGGGTGTAGGGGTGCAGGGGGGCTTGCCCCCCTGCTTGCAAGCCTTTATTCTTTGTTTTTATTTTTTTTTTTTAGCGTTATCAAAGTTCTGGCACTTCGAACATAAGGGTTCGACCTTATGATGTTCGAAGTTTCAGAACTTCGATAACGTAATAGGAACCCAAAGATAAGCATCCTTGATATCCAGGGACACCAGATAAGTCTGAGGAAGCAGTACAGGGAACAAAGTCTGAAGGGACAACACCCAAAAAGAGGAGACCTTCAGAAAGGTGTTGAGATGAGAGAGATCCAGAATAGTTCTCCAAGTGCCCTCTTTCCTGGGCACCAAAAACATTCTGGAGTAGAACCTCTTCCCCCTTTGGGAAACTGGAACTTCCTGAATAGTTCCCAGAGTCAAAAGATCCCAAAGCATCCCTGGAAAGAAGGGCAACTGCTCTTGAGGGGGCTGAGGAATGCCAATAAAAGGGGGAAAATATTTCCAGACCAAGAAATACCCTAAGTGGACAATGGACAGAACCCAGAAGTCCTGTGTAATTTTTAACCAAACAGGAAGAGAAAGGGAAAGATGAAGAGAAAGAGGAATTTAGCTGTGAAGAACAGGATAGTCAGAGAGCACCTGGTTTGTCAGGAAAAGGAGATTCTGTGACACAGAAGTCTGGGTAGCTTTAGCAGGAGTAGACAGTTTCCCACTCTTCTTACTCTTGGGGGGAGGGCGAGACTGCCTATGAACAAAGGCTGGTTTTATAAGGGTAATTTCTCTGAAATTTAGGTATGGGAGAAACAAACAGGTTTAAGCTCTCTTGCAAGGCCATGCCCTTATCGTGAAGAGACAAGCAAATAAGCAGCAGCTTCACCAAGCAAAAGTTTGTTGTCCAGAGGACGATACATCAACTTGGCCTTAATATCATCAGGCAAAGGTTGAACTTGAAGCCAGTAATATCTCCTCACCACAGAATGAAAAGCAGCAGCCCTAGAAGAAGCATCTGCTGCATCACAACTACACTTAATAGAATGACGAGCCACCTGGAAAGAAGTCCCTAACAGGGAAAGAACAGATGTCTTCTCTTCAAAGTCCAGATCATCAGAAATTAGCTGACGGGCCTGAGAAAGAAGAGCCAAAATGTATCTGGACATATTGGTCTGATAACGGGCAGCCCTGCAAGTTAAGGTTGTAGACATATAAGCCTTCTTACCTAGCCTTTCCATAGTTCTGCTATCTTTATCAGAAAGAAGTAACTTAGTAGAAGGCTGCAACTGAGATGGCTTGTCAGATGCCACAGACACCGCAGAAGGGTCAGCAGAAGGACACCTATATAGAAATTTACAGTCTTCAGGCACCATATAAAACCTACCAGGTTTCTTGGGGGCAGGGGGCTGGGAATCAGGAGCCTCAGATGCAGTATAAAAGGCATCCAACATTGCAGTTAAAACAAGAGGAGCAGCAGAAGTTCAAGGATAGTCCATTTGCAGAAGCTTGTAATACCTCTTCTGATCCTCAGAAACCTGGGCACAATCCCATTTAAAGACCTCCATCTATCTGGAGATTGTGTTTCCAAAGGAAAGTTCCTCAAAAGGAGCATCAGGACTTGTAGAATCCACTTCCTCAGACCTACAGTCTGAAGGAGAGGGAATCTGAGATGAGTACAGAATCCTTATCTGTATCCACCACCTCTTCAGCGGAATCCTGTTCCCTGGGTCTTTTGAGGGCAAAAAAACCCCAGAGTGAAACTCTGCCATTCACTCTGTGGGTCCTTAAGAGATGGAGAAACATGCTTAGCCTTTTACTTTTTCTTCAAATGGCCATCTTCCTTATAAGATTAGAAGGCTCAGACACTGGAAGGCATTCAAGAATAGTAGTGAGGACTTCCTCTCTAATCGAAATCTGAAGAACATCCTTAGGCCCCTTGGAAATAATCAGCCATGGTTCCCCTTGAACATCTGAAGCAGACGTCTGCAAGGCCTCCAGGGATGTGCATAAGGTTGGACCCACGTTGGACTCAGTCGCAGCAGACGAATCCAACTGCAGAGGAGGATGATCCTCCGTGCTTTCACTTGCTTTGGGAAGAGACATCTGGCAGATGTGTCCAGAGGAAGAATCAGACCTACATTTCTTGGTCTTCTTGACAGATGGCTGACCCTCGGAACGGGAAGTTCCTTCCATCGTGTTTTTCACTAAAAGCTTAAGATGTTGGTTCTCCCAAGTACAAGGCCAAAGAGGAAAGCCAACTACAGAGAGTCTTAGGAACAAAGGCCTGGCAAGTGGAACATGATACATGGTTGTGGGAAGCACCAAGATAAAATAAGCACTGCTTGTGACCATCTTTATGGGGAATCTGTCTCCCACAGTGGCATTTACCCTTTCTGGATGACATGAAACCCCACAAACAACAATACAAAAAGAAAAAAGATAAGAATACAAAACCCCAATGGGGCACTTATCTGAAACAGCTTGGTGAACTAGCAAATGGAGTGGGTGTTCAGACCAATGATCAACAGATGGTGTTCGGACTGGCAGCAAAGAAGTTCAAAGGAAGGTACATCCAGATGTCACCTTTATGCCCTACACTATGCGAGGAGCATGTGTGTGATGTGCGGCATATCTTAAAGCAACCTAAAAGGCTTTGGTATACTGGCTGGACGTCGGGCTGCCTTTGGCAGGGGATCCCTATTGTAAAGAATACTGCAAAAGAATACTGCAAAAGTGAAATGGAAGGACATCATCACTTCAACTTTACATCAAGTAATGAACAATATGAAACAGATTAAGGAGACAACATCTAATCATTCATTGCTGAATGATAAATTAGTAACCAAAAGAATGAGATTTTTGAATGCAAAAGATGCGACTTCCATTCATAACATGCAGATGCAGGATCTTTCTGGACAAGTATGCACGCTATTGAATAAAACAGATGACCAGCAAAACTGGCCATGCAGAAATAATGTCAGACTAAAGTCTCCTAGAGAGGTTTGAAGGCAACAACTTTTTGGAGTTTATTAGAAAGAAACAAACTATTCTTGGTCACAAAAAAGATACCATTACAGAGATAGCTCAAAGAATTACCCTTAAGGCAAGGGCTATCAATGCTCCCAGGCATTTTATTTTTAAACATTTGTGCGTAAGATTAAGGGTGTTGGCGAACTGCTCTATTTTTGGACTCAGCTGGAGTTTCTCCTTGTATGCCGTCCCAGTATTTAGAGAATATAAGCGACTGTTGATATTTAATGCTTATTAGCTTGTATGTATGGGATAGCATTTTGTTTCCAAAGAAGAGGGATTTGATAATTAATTCAGTTAGACTTGCATCTTGCTCACTTACATTAGTGTTGGCAAATCTTCGTTTTATTAATGAATTAAGTTGTCTTAACATGGGGTCATATCTATTTGGGGTTCTGAAGAGCCCTTTAACATCAGCAACATTTTTAGGATGGTAAAACTGCCATACCGTAGCATTTATAATTAAAGGAAAATTAGACAGGTCTAACATGCTACTGTTAAATCTTTATATTTGGATTTAGGAGAATTGGTTGAAGAACAAGGAGAGTATCTTGTAAACGGATTGATCGCATCAATGCTTGAAAGATGTAATTTTTTTTTTTTTTTAACGCTGGTAGAATTTTTGATTTGTATTCATTATCATTAAGAAAGGGATAGAACTAGGGTTCACATTGATTAAGTGAATATAGTTGCACCAAATTTTGACCCAAATTGGGGTCCACGAATCATTCAATGGATCACAATTTGGATAAAATGGCTTGCGTTTATTATATTACAATAGAGATTAAAGTCAGGAAGGCTCAGTCCACCTTTTTCTTTTGGAAGGACTAACTTTTTATCCAAGATTCTAGTTGATTTAGGGAACAAAATTAATTTTGAGATTGTGGTTTCCATTTTATTGAAGAAGTTTTGAGTATTTTTAAATTAATGGAGTTTAGATGGAATAATATTCTAGGTAGAATGTTCATTTTTACAATGGCGGATTTCGACAGTAAGGATAGGTTAACATTTTCCATCTAGATGACTCATTGTTTATTTGTTCCCAGACTTTACTAATGTTTGCTTTCATTAAATCCTGGTCTGAGTGCATAAAGTTTATTCCTAGATATTTGACTGAATTTTTGACAGGAATGTCAGATAGGGGGAAGTAGGATTCTAGATGTTTACGGGAATTTAGAGGAAAAATAGATGATTTTGTGGGATCTAGTTTATAATTAGCAGCATTGGAAAACAGGGTTATTGAATTCCTAATTTTGTGAAGATCGCTATTTGGGAGCTCAAAGTAAATGTTTAAGTCATCTGCAAAAGCTGAAAATTTTATTTCTATGTTGAAAACTCTTGGTATATGGTGATAGGTTTTTTGGTTGATAAATAGTAGGAGAGGTTCAAGATATATATTAAAAAGATATGGTGAGAGGGGGCCATCCCTGTCTAGTTCCATTAGTGATTTTAATAGGGTGGGATAATGTTTTATTGATATATAGGGAGGTAGTAGCATTGCTGTATAGCATTTTTATAATGTTAATCATAAAGTCCGGGAAGTTGAAATATTGCATGGTTAAAAATAAGAAATTTAGGTTCACGTTGTCAAAAGCTTTAGTTACATCCAACGTGAGTGCGTATCTTGGTTGGTTTTCACTCTTTAGAAACATTCTTATTGTGTCCATAGTGAGGGTATTATCGCATAATTGTCTTCATTTCATGAAACCTAGTTGCTCAGGGGAAATAACTGACTCTAGAACTTTTTGCATTCTAGCAGCTAGGATAGACGTCAGAACTTTTTATATCAATATTGAGTAGAGCAATGGGTCTGTAACTGAGAGGGTTAAGGCTTGTCGAAATTAGGTTTCAAGATGAGAATTGTTTTTGAGTTGTTCAAATATTTATCAGTGATCCCCTTATCAATAATGTAGTTATATAGTTTGAGAAGAGGTCTAAATAAGTTGATCATTGAGAGTTTGGAAAAATTCATCTGTAAAGCCATCCGGTCCTGGCGCCTTGTTGGGTTTGAGCTTTTTTATAGTTGTCTTTATTTCACTCAGTGTTACTGGATTTGCTAATAGGTCATGCTGTGCGTGGCTTAATTTAGGGAAAGATATCTTATCGAGGAAGCCATTGCAAATGTCCTTGAGAGTTTGATTTTTGGGGTTGTAGATTGCTCCAAAAATATAGGGCAGCCATGGTGGTGTAGCGGTTAGTGTTGCTGCCTCACAGCAAGAGGTTCTCCGGTTCGATCCTTGGCTGGGTTGCCTTCTGTGCGGAGTCTGCATGTCCTCCCTGTGGTCGCTTGGGTTTCTCCCGGGTGCCCCGGTTTCCTCCCACATCCTAAATGCTGTAGGTGGATTGGACACTCTAAATTGACCCTAAGTGTGAGTGTGTGCATGTGTGCGCCTTCTGTGGAAGGTTGGGCGCCGGGCTGGCAACTCAACACTGTAAAACTCCACTGCCAATCATGAGCAGACAGGTGATCTGCTGTGGCGACCCCTAACCGGGAAAAGCCAAAAGAAGAAGACGACTGCTCCAAAAATATCAGTGAAGGCACTGATGATGTACTGATTTCTGTATAGGGTTTTTCCATTGTACTTTAATTTGGTTATATAGTTTGGACTATCTTTGATGTTTATTAGTTTGGCCAATGTTCTGGAGGGGGGTTTGTGCCATTCCGAATATCTATGGGAGGAGTCTTGGTTCAGCTAAGGATTGGTTTTGGTGGTGGAATGAGTATATTTTCTTTTCAATCTCATGTAATTTTTTCTCGAGGTCTAAAGAGTATTTGTTTTGGAGTTGTACATCAAGCTTTTTGCACTTGTTAGTGAGATCAGTAATATATCTTTGCTCCTTTTTTTTGTAAAAGGATGCTTTTTGAACAAGTATCCCTCTGATAACAGCTTTTGCAGCAGCCCATTGAACATCTACGGAGATAGAGCATGAATGAGATTCTAGCTCAAATTGTTTCAAGTATTGGTTAATTTCTTTAATATCATCTTTTTTAAGAAAGTTAGAGGTTAAGGTCCAAGTGGGACTGCTGCTACGGCCATTAATATATAGAGTTGGGTTAATACTTACAGTTACATTAGAGTGATCAGAGATAGATCTCACCTCAAGGGCAAAGTTTTTAATTTTGTTTGAAAAGACATACAAAATTAAGTCAATTCTAGACCAAACTTTATGAGATGCTGAGAAAAAGGTGAATTTGTTTGCCTCTTTATCATGATCGAATATTAGAAATGTGTCCATTAAGTTAAAAGTATTTATCAGGTGTGAATAGATGCTGTTTGTAAGGGTGGTTGCTTCCTGTTTTTGTTTGAACTGTCATTCATAGGGTCAATAAATGTGTTCCAGTCTCCTCCTATAATAAAGAAGTGGTTAGAATATTGTAATAGATTGTGAACTTCATATATAAATAAATGCTGGTTTGTAAAAGGACTACACATATTAAGAAACCGTATAGGGCAGTTAAATTGGGGGTAAGCACAAGAAAATAAACACCAACATCCACTAGGGTCTGACTTAGTAGTTAAAACTACCCCGGGAAGGATTTTTTTAAATTAAGATGGCAGTACCCTTCAATGAAAGACCAATAATCCACAAAAGAGTTGTATAGGAAGTAAAACTGCCACAATCTCAGTCCAAAAACGTTGCCGTGAATGAATATGAATGAGTTCAAGTCCAGCACTGAATTTATTAACGCTCTTTTATTAACAAACTGCGTTTTCGTCCCAACACATTAGGACTTCATCAGATACCTATTTCTTTCACAAATGCCACATTTGTCTGGAATGGGAATGACAGCAGCATAAATCCAAAAATTGCGTGTTCTGTTTCAGTTTAAATGTGCATGTGCTGCACTAAAGAAGCAAATGCAAAAAAAAAAAAAAAAATGAATTTCAATGAAAGACCATTTCCAGCTGAAATAATGTGACTGATCCAGACTATTTTTCTTTCCTTATCTCATTGTCATTTGTCAGGTGCATCTCTTGTAAGAATAAGATGTTTGATATGTCCTGGTAGATTAGGTGCATAATCAATTTCTTTTTTTTATTTTCCTGGAGACCATTGATATTACAAGAGTTTACTTTAATCATTATGTTTTAAGAATTGGGTGTACCATGTTGTATAAACAGTTTTAAGGAAAGAAAATAATTTGTGTAAACTTGTCATTGTATTAAGCATACTGCTAGTTGATGACCCCTTGATTACAGAATTTAGTATGAATGGAATGGCATCCAAGTAGCCTACTGCAGACCTAGCGCCTAACCACAAAACTCCCTGTTATGTTCTTATTAAGTAAGCAAACAAAATTGTAATACTACTAGCTAGACAATTTTTCATGTAAGGTGCCCACGGTGGTGCATCGGTTAGCATTGACACCTCACAGCAAGAGGTTCTCCGGTTCAATCCTCAGCTGGGGTGCCTTCTATGCGGAGTCTGCATGTCCTCCCCGTGGTCACGTGGGTTTTCTCCGGGTGCTCTGGTTTCCTCCCACATCCCAAAGACATGCTGTAGGTGGATTGGACACTCTAAATTGGCCCTAGGCATGTGTGTGCACCTTCTGTGGAAAGTTGGGTGCCGGGCTGGCAACGCAGCACTGTAAAACTCCACTGCCAATCATGAGCGGACAGGCGATCCACTGTGGTGTCCCCTAACCGGGAAAAGCCGAAAGAGAAGAATAATAGCATTATGAGGTAGCAGGGAGCAATACAAACAAAACCCTATACTCCAAGTGTCGTCAAGCATTGGACAACCAACACCACCGCCGTTCCGTGAACTAATTAGTACCTTTGAATTTAAAATAATACCAAAAGTGCCATATCTCTGAATACATTAGAGATTTACATACATTATCATAAAACAGATTGCTCCATCAAGGAAATATTGTTAACTTATGTAGAAGTTAAAATTAATTAACTTAGGCTTGGCATACAAGCAAAGATGGTCATTGTTTACCCCTGGAATTTGATCTGGTTGTGCCAGACAAAAGTATTTGCTTTTCGTCTATAACACATATGCAAGAATTAAGCAGTACACAGTTAACTTGTTTTTTTATATTAACCTCATTGCTTCCATCCCAAACCTGTAAGGTGCGTCCTATCTAACTTTTAGCACCAACCATCAGTGCTGTAAGATCTACTATGGACTGACCCTCCTCTTGCAAAAGAAAAGTCATGGAATAGAAGTGAAGAGAAAATCGCTAGTCAGTAAATATATTATACTTAATCTAGAGAAGAAATACTTAACAGAGGCGGAAAGTATAAAATATATGCATCTCCTAAGCTTGAGCATAAACAGCATGTTTAAAGATCAGAACATTAAAGCATAAGTAGTGCATTAATTTAAACTTTCTGAGTTGTATGCAAAAAATATACCATCATCAAACTATCTTTAGTGCAGTAGATACTGAGGTCCTGCACAGGTAAATAACTGCATGCATGTAAGGCTGCAAGTGACTTAAGTACCCGCTGTAGAAAAGAACTTTAGTTCTTGCCCTAGATGCATACCTATATAATGGGTGCTCACTTCTATTTTCATATACTTGTACAATTTTGATAGACCCATGACGTCATAGACAACATTCCTATTGCATTATGGATAATGGAATGTTGAAATGGCTCTGAAAGCCCAGGAAAAGTTTGAACCGTTAAGATAAGGCCCAGCAAAGCCACAGGGAACACCAACAACCAGAAACTGTAGGCCCAAGCACCATTTCCACATCCAAATGAAGAAAAATGGAAAAACGACCACACAAAGACTTTAAAAGCAGCAGAGACTTCCAGATGCACTAGATGTAAGTAATATTTTGGATTAGAGGTGATTCTTGATGAAAAGGAAACATTTAATTGTTGTTTAATGCAGTTATGGAAGTATTTAAGATATTGCAGGAAAATGCACTATGTTTAGATTTGTAATGCCAATCAGAGAAATATATACTTTTTACATGCAGATTGACATTCAATTTAATCCTTTGTAGTGATCCTGGTTGTTACATATTGGTAGCATTTTTTTTTCCCATATTTGTGAGAGCATTACTTTAAATCATTTAACAGTTAGAAAAGCAGAGTGGATATTTGATCAGTTTTATTGTTTGTCCTGCATTTGGTTATTTCTCAGGAATTTCATTAAAAGCTTTCATGAATGCTTTTTTTAGTGTCATCTACTGTTTGTATTAGATATTTCTTATCATTATGCTGGAAGGAAAGAGTAGCAGGATATTTCATTTGAAAACATGTTTTCTTTTTTATTAAAAAAGCACAGAAAGGAGCTAAAGCTTGCCTTTGAGCCTTCATGGGTTGTGGGTCCTATGAAACAATTTTATGCCCTCTCCATGAAATAGGGCTTTTCTTTTTTGCAGCCATAAGGATTGTATTTGTATGTGCAGCATTTATCAACCTAGCATATATTTTGTCTTGGAAAAGCTTTGTCTTGTGATCTGCGTAATGCTCTGTGAGCCCTTTCAATTTAGTGAAGGCTTGATTTTCAGTGATTGTTTCAAAGATTTCTGGAAGTATAACCGGCAATTGAGTTTGGTCAGACTTTTCAGAGATACCCCTTATTATAATGTTGTTTCTTCTGCTACGTGCTTCTAAGTCAGTTATTTTTGCTGCAAATCGCCGATAGTTTTGTCATTTAAACTTACTTTTGTCTGCAGATCCTGTATTATCTTCTAATTTTCTTCAATTTTCTTTTCAGAGAGGTTTAGTCTTGTAATTATTTAATCTAGATTACAGCCAAAGGAATTAAGCTTGTCTGAGAAGCTTTTTATATCATCCTGAAGAGGCTGCAGAGCTGTTTTAATGTCATCTACTGTAAATGTCGGTTCCACTTTTGATGTGGAGGCTCCTTTGTTGGATTCTTGCATTGATTTATTAGTTTTTTGTCTTTTGGTGATTATGTCCTTTTCTGGGGGTAACTACCGAGGACAGTTTGGACTTCGTTGTTCTAATTTCCATAGTGTCTTGCTGAGTAATCATCTTCTGTTGACCACCCCCCCCTTTTTTTTTTTTTGCTTGATTGAGAATCGGTGCTTTTGACTTGAACCCCTTCCCTATGTCTCAGTTTATTACAGAACTCAATTTATGCAGAGAGGCCTGTCACCATGCGGTTGCTTCCTCCCAGACAGTCACAGAGAAGGTAGGCGGCACTGGATAACTCAGGTAAATTTGTTTATGAGATCAAAATGTTGAAAGTTCAGTTCTCTTTGTATTCCTGTTGATCAGTATTAATCCTTTTATGTAAGATTTTACGCTAGATGTGGGTTATAATAAGCGGATGAAGTTAGCTGTTGTAGGAGAAGCAGAGTGTGTGTGCTCAGTGCTCGGCGGCAATCTTCTTTGCAGTGTGTTTTTGGCTTAGTTCCTGAAGTCCCCACTGGATGCAGGGATTTTTTTTTTGTTTGGGGGTGGGGTGGCACTTAACATTCACCCGTCTGAGATGAGGTGACTGTAGTCTGTGGCTACTTGTACTTGCTTTGTGCAGGTACCCTTTGAACTTTAAGGACTTATTTTATTATTGAACACAGGTACATTCCATTACTGGGAGCAGAAGTACATTGTTAATGTCTGCATTACCTATCGAGATGTGAAATAACTTTTAAAGCATTAACAGCTATGCTGTGCATGTTCTTCTACACAAGGCATAAATTTGGACTGCATGGCCATAATGTGGGATAAAAGACACCCATAGAGTTCCAATAACAGTAAGAGTAAGAGCAACTGGACTAATAAAATAATTTTTAAGAGTGCTTAAATATGCTACAATTACAGAAAACCCCACACGAACTGCTGGAGGAGGTAATTCTGGGTATACTGTGAAATACTAGGATGTGCACTTTTGGTAAACAAAGTCTGAGGCAATACTAATTTCTTGAACTCTAATCATATTCTGACTCAGGAAAACTGTCCATTGACATCATGGTATAAGAAACCCAAAATATTTAGAAAAATTATAAAACGAGGTAGCAAATCATGTCAAACTACAAAACCTCTTAATGCATGCTACACCTCTACAGAGGGTACACCTTACTGATTGCTTCTACAAATATGTGCTTGCTTAGTCTTATAGAAATTGCCATGGCATTTTAACATGTAGCTTAAAAACTGTAACAACTGAAAGGGTCACATCAATGAAGCTCAGATTGCTATGAGCTGGAAGAAGAAAGTAAGATAGTATCCAGAAGGAAAAGAGCTAGACAAGATGAACATTAAAGACTGGATAACTAAACTAGAAAACAACATAAATAGCAATGAGAGCTCCTTGAACACTCCTTGGGCACAATGGTCTCCCACCACTAAACAGGAAAAGCATACCTGGACTTACTGGAGCCACTTGCCATACAGCCCAACACGTTACTCATGGACAATTTTAATAATCCTACCATCAACTGGGAAACATACACTACCACAAACATGCCAGCTCAGACGTCCCTGGACTTTGTCAATGCAAATGCTCTGGAACAGCTAGTCAGCACACACACAAGAGGCTCAAATTATTGGTGCCAAAGCCACAGATTAAAGCTAAATGCAAAAAAAAACACATTATGCCCTTTGGGAAAGCTGACATCCCTGATAATTACATTACAGACAGCACCCCCATAAGTGTACACCCAGTGGGACGTGCTGTGGGGTACTCAGGTTGATAGCAACCTGAAGTTTGACCACCACATATCTACAGTGGTAAGGAAATCATACTATGTGGACTTTGTATAAGTAAAGGCTCGAGTCTATATCTATGAATGTTATAATTCCATTATACTCGGCCCTCATCAGGCCAATAATTGAGTACAATGCTTCCCTTTGCATGCATCCCAACAGACACCTGCAACATGTAGAACAAAAACACCAAAAATCAGGAGAAAACTTCTTTTAGTGTAAAATGATTTAATTCACTATTCGTCAAAGGCGACTTCATCAGAAATACAATTCACTACTACCAAACACACTTAAAATACTGTTAGCAAGTGAACAATTAATTGTATAACAAGCTGTTCAACTCAAAATAATTATTCAGTTGAAGTGAATCATCAATTAACTTAGTCCCATAGACTACTGTTTGCAGTAAAAAATGCATCTAAGTAAAAACTTTATTTTTTAATATTAACTTTTCTGTTTTCTAAAAAAACATTTTATATTTCACTGCTGGTGTTCCTGCTGCCTTTTGGTTTTCTTAGACACCTGCAACAATTGGAGAGACCACAGAGGTTTCTCACCAAGAAATTACAGGGTACACAAAACAAGTCTTACATGGAAAAACTGAAAGCTCCGTTATAGTATTCTGTCTCCTACAGGTTGCTAAGGGGTGACCAGTGCTTGGCTTACAGGGCAGTCTCTGACCTGGCCCTGATGGAAATGCTACACATTTGTAAATCAGACTGCATGAGGGTCACTTGCTCCAGGGATCTTAACCTAGCCTCCGACATGAACAGGATATGCTGAACAGACAGATACATCTCCCAGAGACTGCCACGTCTCTGGAACAAGATTTCAGTTTATGTGAAACAAAGCCCCCCCCCCCGACCCTCTTCAAATGCAACCTAAATAAATGGGGGGATGACAGCAAATTCACTCCTGGGGTGGCACCCATGTCCCTCATGGACAGAGAAAGTTGTTATCATCTACCATATACCCTTACCTCTGCGAACTTCATTCACCTAACCACTGACGACTGGGGCAACTCAGGATAAATATGGTTAGGCTTGTAAGAGCTCTAGGGCTGAATTTCCTGTTTGCACTTAATTTTAAATCGTTTTTTTCTTAAAACTTGCATATTTTCTGTCCTTGACCTAGCACTCTTGTGTGGGGTCATTTACTGCACTGTTATAACTTGATATTACTTGTGAACCTCTGCTATCTCTGTAAAAACAAAAAAAAAAAATCTTGCTTTTTCCCACTTTTCTGAGAGTTAAAAGTTCAGTTACAGGCTTGCTGTTCCTGAACTGTTTGAAAGTTTCTGTGAGGCCATTTTGCTTGGGCTGAAGGAGGGTCTCTGTGTTTATCAGTGGCAGTGACTAACATTGAGCAGCTTCCCTGCCCCCGGAGAGGTGGTTACTGACTTGAAACTGTAGTTTTATTGGCCACTAGGGGTCATTTCCATAACTCCTTCATCTTCCTCTCTTAAAACCTAGTTGCCTCGTGGTTTGAGCGTCTTTTCAGGCTTGTTGGCTGTTGGTGAAGCACCCTCCAAGAGGAAAAACGCTGAGAGAAGAAGGAGCCACTTTTGAGATTTTAAGTATTTTTCTCTGTTTATTTGCTAAGTTTTTCTGCATAGCTGCCTAGCTTGAGCATTTTCTGGCTTGTTAAACTTGATTTCTGTATTAGTAGCTGTATTTAGAGCACAACCAAAAGCTGTTTTCTGAATTTCCTGTTTGCACTTAATTTTAAATCGCTTTTTCTTAAAACTTGCATATTTTCTGTCCTTGACCTAGCACTCTTGTGTGGGGTCATTTACTGCACTGTTATAACTTGATATTACTTGTGAACCTCTGCTATCTCTGTAAAAACAAAACAAAAAAAATCTTGCTTTTTCCCACTTTTCTGAGAGTTAAAAGTTCAGTTACAGGCTTGCTGTTCCTGAACTGTTTGAAAGTTTCTGTGAGGCCATTTTGCTTGGGCTGAAGGAGGGTCTCTGTGTTTATCAGTGGCAGTGACTAACATTGAGCAGCTTCCTGCCCCTGGAGAGGTGGTTACTGACTTGAAACTGTAGTTTTATTGGCCACTAGGGGTCATTTCCATAACTCCTTCATTTGTCCTCAGAGGAGTGGTTTAGGGCAGTGACTTGTGATTTGTTGACCAATTTGGGTCATTTCCTGTCTTTTCCAGCCCCCTGCTACTAGGGCAGCGCCGGTTAAGCAGGTTTAAACTATTCGGGCTACCTAAAGTCCACTCTTCAAATTTTCCCTTAAAACTACCTTCCTCGAACTATACTACTGATCTAATCAGCGTATCCTATAATTAAAAAGATCATCTCTACTTGACTCCAAGTAGACTATTCTCTATCTGTTAAACGTAGCACTTGCTCCTACAGTACTTATTACCTTGATACGGCACTCTTGTCATAGATAGTACCCCAAAAAAGGCAACCCCCCATTTCTCGGTCACCCATGTCCCCGGAATCTTTTTAAAGTTTTTTGTCTATTCCTTCTAGCATGTCGAGGGATCAGTTGCTAGTGTCCTCTCCTGCTCAGCTGGTGAACCTGGGAATATTGAGGCAATGTTACAATTGCCTCATGTACACAGACAACCCTCTCCTCCTCCCACAAAACACAAATACATGCGAGAGATGCAACTATACGGCCAAACTGGAGGCTGAGCTCTCTCAACATAGGACTGGCAAGACCAGTCAGGAGGAGAAGGTTACCACACACACTATAGACCCAGTCTCACATATTACCATTACAACCTCAAATCATACACATAAACACACAAAGACATACTCGGAGGCTCTGATCAAAAATCTACCAAAACAGCAGAGGCCACCAAAGCAGACACCCAAACAACCACCACCTCAGAACACAACACCTGCAACACATAGACCTCACAGTCAGAGTGTCAAACAGTCACAGCCCTTAAGGCCAAACACAATGCCAGACACACTAGTCATTGGTGACTCCATAGTCAGACACACTGACGTCCCGCTCACCAGACTGAGTAAGGAGAAGGTCACAGTAAGCTGCCTGTCGGGCGCTAGAATCCGCCACATAACGCAAGCACTCAGGTCTCTCAACAGCAGGTACAAATATGATTCAGTCATTGTCCACGCTGGTGTAAACGACCTGAGACCTCCTTGGACTACATGAAAAGAGACATTGAGGAGCTCTCTGATTATGTAGCCCAGACAGGTATGACCCTGACCTTGAGCAGTATCCTACCTTCACCAAGAATGATGCCACAATACAGAGATAAGATGATCAGCTTTAACAATTGGCTTAAACACTGGTGTCATTCAAAGGGGATCCAGTGTCTGTCTGCCTGGGATGACATGCTGGACAAGCCACGCTGTCATAAGGGACGGCTTGCACCTGTCACCCTGGGATTCCGGATATTGGCAAAGGCTCTTGCCACCCCATAGTGCCTTTTTAGGCAAGGCTCAAATTCTAAACCTACCACCCTAGAACACAAAAAGGAAAAAACTAAGGGTAATGCTGCTCAATGCCAGAAGTCTAAATCTCAAAATGCACGCACTCGAGGCCCTTCTCAGTATGGAGAACATCGATGTCTGTGCTGTGACAGAAACCTGGTTCAAGGCTCCTGAGAGCACCCCAGCTATCAGGTTTTACCTCATATCATGCCCCAAAATCTGGACAATACCAAGAAAGGAGGGTATCCATATTCATCAAGGACACCCACACCTCAAGACTGGTGGCAACGCACGATGCATCTGAGACCATCCAGGTGCAATTAACCATAGGCAAGACTGCTCTGCAAATTGTAGCATGTTACAGGTCACCCTCACAAACTCAGGAACCTCACATGGCCTTCCTGAAAACACTAGAGGGGATAAATGTATCACCAAACACCATCATACTAGGCGACTTCAATTACCCTAATATAGACTGGGAACACTACTCAAGCCCAAACACCCTAGCCCAAAAGTTCCTGGAATTCATAAACTCAAATGCCATGGAACAACTAATCACCATCCCCACAAGAGGAGATAACATACTTGATCTCATCATCACGAACATGGGAGCACAATGTTCAACACCGGAGGTGTACCCCTCACTGGTGAGATCAGACCACAAACTAATCTCGCTGGAGGTCCTCATCCCACCCCCACCTGAAATAAAAGACCACAGTAAAGAACTTCTCAAAGCCGACTTCACACTTCTAAAGACTAGTGTGGTCTCCTTTAAGGCCCCGAGCGGAAAACAGTACTCAAGCCGCTGAATCACTTACAAATGCCTTCTACCAGCACCTGCAGGACTGCATGGATAAGGCAATCCCAAGCAAAACAAAGACTCTTTGTACCAAAGGCAAGCGTCCAGTCTGGTGGACCCCAGCCATAAACAAACTCTACAACAAAAGGAGGAAGCTACTACAAGATAGAGCAAAATCCTTAAAAGGTAAGACACCCTTGATCACTATAAGTAAAAACTAAGAGCTCTCATAAAATCATCCAAAGCAAATTTCGAGAGAAAAATAGCTAAAGACTCAAAAGACAATCATAAGGCCTTCTTTAGCTATGTTAGAAACCTGGGAGGAAACTCCCAGATATGCTCAGAGCTAGTTCAAAATGATGTGAAGATTACTGATCCTACAGACATTGCCAACATACTGGCTGACAGGTTCAGTGCAAACTTCTCCCCTCCCCAAAAGGAGAGATATCTATACCAAACGATTGCAGCCCCCAAACATCTCCAGCGCCCAAGTGAGAACTGCTCTCTCCAAAGCAAAAACACAGCATCCATGGGACCTGATGGTGTCCCCGCTGTGTGCTCCATGAACTCAATGAGGAATTAAACCCACAGCTAGGACAGGTGTTTAATCAAAGTCTTACCTCTGGATCAGGAGTGGCGCACTGCAACTGTGGTACCACTTCACAAAGGCGGTGCCTCCACCGACCCTGGAAATTACCGCCCATTAGCTTGACAAGCCTTATCTGCAAAGCCATGGAGAGGATCATAATGGACCTCATAAATAAAGACATAGGGAATTTGCAGACTTTGGATCCAACCCAGTTTGGCTTTGTCAAAGGCAGATCATGCCTTTTAAACTTGGTTGACTTTTTGAAACAGTCACCAAAGCCATTGATGAGGGAAAGGCAGTCCATACAGCCTACCTCGATCTGGCTAAGGCCTTCGATACAATACCCCATTCGGGTATCATTGAAAAACTCATCAGCTTAAATGTCAACCCATACATCACAAGATGGGTTGCAAACTGGCTGAGTGACAGAACCCACAGGGTCAGAGCTGCTGGCGCCATGTCAGACTCAAAGCCTGTCACAAGTGGTGTCCCACAGGGCTCAGTCCTGGGCCCACTCTTGTTTGGCATCTACTTTTCCAGTACAAGCAAACACAGGAGGGTTATGGCTGACAAAGTTTGCAGATGACTGCAAACTGGGCCATAGTAGAAAACACATCTGACACAGATATCCTTCAGAAGGGTCTCACAGAAACGGATAACTGGTGCCAGAGCCACGGCCTAAAGTTAAATGCCAAAAATGCATAGTCATACAAAACAAGGTTACCCCTAGCTACCAAATAGGTGGCAATCCACTGAGCACAGAAGAAGTTATCAGGGACCTGGGGACCCAGGTTGATAGTAGTCTGTCATTCGACACCCATGTAGCTAAAGTAGTTAGGAAGACCTTCTACATTGCCCACCTTATCATGAAGGGATTCTCATCTAGATCAAGGGAGGTCATAGTCTCCCTTTACTCATCACTCATCAGACCAATGATTGAGTACAATGCCCCATTCGGAATGTATCTGACCCGACACTTGCAGCAGCTGGAGAGGCCACAAAAGTTCCTCACCAAAAGGATAAAGGGTCTCAAAAATCTGTCCTATGCTGCCCGACTGAAAGAACTCCAGCTCTATTCAGTCGCCACCGCTTGCTCAGAGGTGACCTTTGCCTAACATACAAGGCCATGTCAAACCCAGATTTGATGAATATGCTTCACCTCAAAAATCTAGATCCATCAGAGCCACAAGGGCGGAGACTTAAACCTTGACACGGCTATTAATAGGACGTGCTGGAGGGATAGATTCATCACCCAAAGACTCCTATGCTGTGGAACAAAATCCCGGTACATGTGAGGCAGAGCACCTCGCTGGCCTTGTTCAAGAGAAATCTTGACCAATGGATGGGAGATCTCAGATATACCCCAGGGATTACCTCAGTGTCACTGCTCGACAGAGGCACAGCAAAATAATGGGTATAGTTCCCCATACTAAAGGGGTCGATGGGCTAGGCTTGTAAATGCCCTCGGGCAGATAGCCTAGTATGAACCTATGAACCTATGAACCTCCTATGAACATGTTCCCTGATCACCCACAGATCTCAGATGATTAGTAAAGGAATTTTCTGATATTAGGGAAGACCCAATAAGGTTTGGGAATGAAATGGACAGTGACAAATTGGTACAATTTCTTACAACTAGATTTAAGTCAATCAACATAGCTGTAGTAAACAAAGAATGGTCAAACAAGAAACCTACAAGGGAAGAAATATATGAATAATACACTGTTACAGTTATTTGTTCATACAAACTTTGAAATAAGCATTTGTATACAGCATCATACAAGTGAGAATCTATCCAATTCTTTCTTGCAAATGTCTGACTAGAAAAAAAAATCTTTCCAGCTTAGGAAGAAAAGATCTGCATATGTTATGTCACAAATATTTTGCATGAAATAAAAAGCATGCAGCAAACAATGTACAACTGTGTTAGGAACTTACCATGAATGCAGATGTTTAAGTATATTCACTGCTGCAATTTTAACTTTCGGGTTTCCTGCTTGCAAGTAGCTAAACTGACCCAGCTTTTAGAGCCATACCCTCTGGCCTAGTCCAGCACCCTCCCACCTCGATAGAAGTGGTGTATTTGCAGACACCAACTTCAGATCTTTTTTGTCTACCCAGCACCAAAGCTGTAGTGGGGACCTGATGGTAACAATCATCTGTGCTCTTCAAGTCCGGCACAGAGGTCCCCAACTGTCTTTCTCTAAGCAGTATGCTCAGGCAGAGAGACAGTGTGGTGAGGTAGCACAATAAGAGGGAAGTTGCAGATAAAAGGACTAGGCAGTCACCCCCAAACCATGGTGCAAAGGATGAAAAAGAACCAGAAGAAGGCAGTATGAGGAAAGGTACCTGGACAGAAATGGTAAACATATTTGAACGTCTACATTTATGCTACGTTCCTAACACAACTGGGCTATGTTCATCTTAGCATTCACTTTCCATTTCTAACTTTTGGGAAGACTACCAAAGCATAAATACATAGGGTGCATTGAGACAGGTAATTAGGAGAGAAAGACTTGCAGGAAAGCAGAAGAAAAAATTCTGGTCTAGCCAAAAAAAGACACCTTAATCTGTTAATCTATACCACATAAAGAAGGTGGAACAGCGGTCCAAGCTGCAGTTTCCACAATAGCTTGCAAGGTGACCCCTCTAAGGAAGGCCATGGTGGCTGTAGTGGCTTCAGTGTCATGGAACATATTTGTAATACAGTATGAAATGCAATGAGCAATCCAGTTGGAGAAAGTTTCTCGATTGTATTCCCTTCTTTTTCCTTTACCAAGGTTACAAATAACTAATCATTTTTTTTAATTCTTTAGTCCTGTGCAAAAAGAATCTAACCTGTTTGTGCACTTCAAGTAGTGAAGTTTTTTTCCACTTTGCACTGCAGCTTAAGAAAGAAAACTTAGCCTTGGTTAAGTCTCATAAACCACCTCAGGTATAAGGAAGTGGTCTGTATGAAAAGGAACCATATTTTGAAGACAACTAAGAAAGGTTCCCTTCATACTGAAGCCTGACATTCTGAGATTTTTCTACCAGAGGTAAAAACCACCAAAACAAAGTCTTACACAAAAATAATGGGGGGAGAAAAACAGAAGCATTGGCTAAAAGGATGCAATGGTAAACATCTCTAAAACACAGTTAAGATCCCACAATGGAGCAATCTCTTTTCTTGGAGGTCTGAAGTGCAGGACCTCCTTAAGAAACTGCTTAACTGAATGCCTGGAGTACAATGGTGGGTTACGGGTAAGCAGACTGAAATAGCAGAAGCACTCACTTTCACGGATGCATAAGACAGGCCAGTTTTGTACAGGTCTGAGAGTTTGTGCAGGACTACTGCCACTTTAACCTTGTTTGGTTCTTGGTTAACAGATAGGTACCACAGGAAGAATCTTCTCCACATACTTAGGTGATCTTCTCGTGTTTGGTTTCCTAGTCTTCTTCATAAACTTGGGTATGTCTTCAGAAAACATGCCTACTTGGTATTAATATGACATCATCTAAGCTGTCACCCTTAGATTTCCCAGGCTGGGATGCAGAAGGGACCCTTTTGGATACATGTGAATACCTTTTGTACCGAATAAAAGAAATTACTGGAAACATGCATTTGGTAAAGACTCTGGGTCCAGTAAATAAGTCACAGTGCATGGATGTATACTGGATATGTGCATCCACTGCTATGTCTGTGATTCTTGGGCTATGGGAATGTGAGGGTAGGCATCCATTAAGTCTAGGGTGACCACGAGCACCTGAGGTGACAGTAATGGGAACAGGCTTTGGATAGACAATATTTTGAACTTTTATAGTGTAAACAACTTTATCTCTCCTTTACATTATGATACACTAAATTGGGATGTGACTGTAAATGGTCCATTGAAATAAGTGCACTATGCAGTAAACAAATGTAAATAAAATGAAATATGTATGATAAATCCAGAAAGAGCTTTCAAGTGTCTTCCTTTCTTAGCACCAGAAAGGACATGAAGTAGATACCTTGTCCTTCCTCCTAAGATTGGGGTTTCTCTATGGCCTCTTACTGCTGCATTTCTCTTATGACTGAAAGTATAAGGTGTGAATGGTTTTCTGGAACTGGAGGAATTCCTCTGCACGTTGGAATTTTGAGAAATTGCAGTTGTAATTTTGTTGAGTATGTTTAGCATCCAGTGGTTGTGAGTGATATTGCAGTTTTTGACAAATAAATCCAAGCTTCCTCCAATTCTCCCCGAGGAAAGAAAGATAACTGGGGGAGTGACGAGAAATGAGTTGGAGTAAACTTGAGAGTAGTGGAAAGGGGCAGCCCAGTTGACTCATGGCTGTCCCTCTGACAGTCACAACCCTAAAAGCCCAAAGGCTTTTTATTTGGTCTTGTTTGCCATTATTTGTTGAAATTTTGCATTTTTCCCTTACCTGTTTTGGTCTTGTTTAGGGTATATGGGCCATGATTCAGCTAGGTGATTTCTTCTGAATTTAGGATTTTGAACCTGAAAAAGCTGCTTAACTGACTGCATGTTTTTTTTTATTCTCCTCCAGTCTCTTGAAGGAGTCCAAAGACAAGATCCTCATCAAAATGTGAATTAAGAAGCTCTATCTTTACTTGGTCTGGAAGGAACTGAGTTCTCAACCAGGCACATCTCTGAATAACAGATTATGTGGCTGCTGCCTTTTACTGATGTATCTACAGCATCATAAACATTTATTGGACTGCCTGGCTACTTGAGCTGATAAGTCACAAAGTTCAAGTATCTTCTGCTTTAGAGCCTTATCTTTTATTCTGTCTTAGCCTCATCCTTTTGAGCATTGACTGCTAAAAGGTAAGCATGTGGGTTTGGCAGTTCAAGCACCTGAAAGCTAGAGTAGCATAAGTGTAAACCTTTTTTTCCCTAATTTGTTGAGTATCCTACTCTTCCTATCATTATAAATAGGGTTCCTAAATGGAGTTGGAACAATTCCCCTTGCTGGAATTCAGGGAAAACCACCACAGAAGCAGCTAGAGGATGGTTAACAAAGGAATATGTGGGAATCCCTGACCCTACAGAAATGGTCAGTGCTCACTGGGGCAGTGAAGGAAGGAATCTGTCGCCACAGATGCATTGGTGAACATATCCTCAAGGACAGCCATGACTGGGGGAACAACAAGCTTTCAATGCATAGGCAGGCTCATGAAAGCTATGCATTTGTGCTGCAACTCTTAGTATCCTTAGTTGTTGTCTATAACTCCTCCTCCATTTTATGACAAATGCCCACAATGAGAAATCCTCTGATGGCAAGCAGAGAATAATGTGCCCTCAATGTCTGACTTGCATGTAACAGTAGAGGGTATATGGCTTAAATAAGTCAGTTCATCTGCTTCAATGTTATGGGAGTCAGAATCTCTAAAAGCAAGCTCCACCTTTCTCTTTTTCGAAGGGGCTACACATATTTCCATTGTTGGCCGTTTGAAACTCCAAAAAATGTGCAACCTTGAACACATTGAACAAATTGCTCAGTAATGGTAAAGGGAACTCAGGCACTGCCTGACCTCACCAGTGCAAGCTGGTTTGGTACTGGTTTGGTCCTCTGTGCTTTGTGCCTCATAGTTTTGGATAAATCTTTTTTGAAGTCCTCTGGTTACTGGATGGAAACAGACTGATCTGGTCCTTGGGAACTAGAGAATGTAGAACACTAAAGCTCTGAGCTGCTGCTGACCTGCGTTCTGTGCCAGGGCACCTTCATTTGTGTACTGTGTGACTATGAGCAACTCACTTAACCAGACAGTGCTGCTAGGTTGCCCCTGA
Organism: Protopterus annectens; assembly: GCF_019279795.1. Lineage (NCBI taxonomy): Eukaryota > Metazoa > Chordata > Ceratodontiformes > Protopteridae > Protopterus > Protopterus annectens. The sequence continues at coordinate 1,752,888,550 of NC_056728.1, read as the reverse complement.
AAAGGGTCGGTTGTATAGGTAAAATAAATAAACAAATGAACATCCTTGCAGCCAAATACTGTTGATATACCACCCTCCCATTCAGTAATCAGGATACAAGCCTCAGATCAAGGTCTTGATATAAGGAGATTCATCAGAGTTGTCAGTCCAAGAGGACATGTCAGGTGCAAAAGGCATGACAGCTTGAACAGAAGTCTCCATCACCAAAATGACTTCTAGGGTGCGAGCTGTTAAACTGCCTCCCACCATTCAGAATCCCCAGGCCTGGGAAAACCTGAGTAATCCATTGGGACCATCCTCTATCTCCAGATGCTTCTCCCCATGTTTTGTGCAGGAATATTTTATTTTTCAGCAGTAGATTCTAGGAGGTCTACGCTGATGCCATAACGTCATTGAAGAAAATAGTGAAAATGGCATCCACCATGAGGCACAAAAGATGCAAAACTGCCGATTCTTTCTTTACCTCAGTACCACTCAACTCCACATCTTCAACCATGAAGCCAATGTTACAATTTCCAAGGCCCTTTCTGTGGACAGGCAATCCTCAGAGTTCAGGCAAGACACAGCATCCCCAGTTCATGGTTATCTTCAGAGCCTAAAACTTCAAAAGGATCCACGTAAGGCCAACATCAGGTATTTTCTATCAGCAGTTAAGTCATATAAGTAGAGGAATACAAAGCAGTCTCCCATACAAATTTTCAGTCAACATAGAAAATGCTCTGGGGTAGAGGAGAGATCAAACTGCAACACTCTTTACTGAAGATGAAGCCTATCCCAAAAAAAACTGAAAAAAAGAGTCCGAGGAACTCAGTGATAACCCAAAGGTATCCATTGTCCATCATGTCCTGCAACACCATCCAAGGAGACCTATCACGCACAATTTGACATACCAGAAGTTCCTGCTGAAACAGCTGAGATCACAGATGAGACTGAAGTATTCTATCCCCCTTTGTATAATGAAGAGGTAACGAAATATTAATCTTGTCTCCCTATGAAAAAGAGAACAGCTTTACAGCCTCTTTGGAGAGGAAAGTCTGAATCAGTTCCAAGAGCTCTGCCAAAATTGCCTTGTCATTTTATGGAGCTCATTTTAGAAAGCAGATCAGTAAACATGTTCTTACTGTATTAACTGATCAGTAAAGGGAACCTCTTCAATGTGTACAACTAGATATCCGTCCCTCCTTCAACTCCTTTTCTCTGAACATTCTGCATGCAGGGGTAAGTACTCTCTGCTGGTACATGCCACATCATCGACAAGCATGGTACCAGAAAGGCATGTCTAAACCCTGTGCCTGACTGTTCACCACCACTGAACAAGCACATTTATGTGACTTCATATATGCTCATTGCTTCAGATCTTTAAAATAACATGCTCAGACATACAAGAGTGAAAAAGCATATTGCTCAAGACCATTGCCTGTACTTGTACCATGTTGCTAAGGCCTGGAATTCCTTTTCTCTATCAGGTCAAAACCTTCCCTCCCATCCTTCAAAACCATTCTGAAAGACTTCCTAGCCAAAAGCTGGTTCTGTTCTTGTTTAACAGCAGCAACAAATAATGCCAAATGTGGACAAATAACCTATTCAAACCTTACAACTCCTTAACACTCACTCCTTTACTTCTAACAATTTCTCTCTAAATATACCATAAGCCTGCTTTTCTCTCACTTAGTATTGCAATTCCTGTTTGTATTATACTAACTTACCTTTATTTTCTCTATAAACTGGTTAAAATTCTCTATCAAATCAATGTCATATTACTTGTATCTATTCTTAACCATTGTTTTCATATTATATCTAATTTGATGCAACTATTTAAATTGTATTTTTTTTGTATTAAAGATTGTAAAATTATTATTCTTAAAATATTTTGTAATAATTTGGAGCTTTTCTCCCTAGGCCTCTGCTGAAAATGGGCTCCTGCCCAGTCGGACTTTCCCAGTAATCAAATGTCAATAAATAAATAAAGAACTGTTCGCTATTTGGGGAGACCTTCTCCTTTCCCCGGTGTTATGTAATCATGGAGTTAATGTTTGGGAGGGATTTCCTGAAAACAAAAAGAAACACTTGTTTCAAGTATTTCAATATTATTCACACATTTTACACTAATTTAACTCAACATTTGCGGTTCAAACACTCATGTTACTAGGTCTCAATAGAAGTCAATGATGCAAATCAAGATAAAAAAATGAAACATCTGTACATTTTACAAGGTTATATAAATATGCAATTGCCCAACTTGGAACGCTAATAGCAGCCGGTGGATGGAAGAATTATGAAGATATTGGGGATGAGGAGAAGGTAATTAGGACCCACCAAGCAGGGTCCGCTCTCAGATAATATGTCTGAAAAATATATTACATCAAGGACTTGGCTCAGTGAGTCAAAAACTACCCCCCCCCCCCCCCCCAAAAAAAAAACAAAAAAAAAAACAGGGAGATGGGGGCTGAAAGATGGCAAAATGCAAATTCTCAGAAGGTTGCATCTTGAAGCAATCTGGGGTCATACAGTCCAAGCAATGTCTGGCAAAGGAATGAACTGAAGTGGCCAATGCACAAAATGTCTGCAATGGAAATATTTCTGAAGCAAGAAATGGAAGTGGCCAAACCCCTGGTGGAAATGGATTTTGAAAATTCCAGAGATGCAGCAAATGGAAATCCACATCAATCGGGCATATCTGACAGCTGCTAATTACTCCTCACCAAAGAAAAGGCAGTGAATAGCATTTTTGTCTTGGGAAAATCATGCACTCATGTTAGAATGGGATCTGAACTGCATGTCTAAACTGCTAAGAGTTCCTTCTCCACATCCATTCAGTCACCATCTTCCTCCACAGGACATAGCTTGTGGATAACAAATTGTCCACAGTGTGAGCAACAGCCTGCTGGGATTATTTATTATTGTGCATTACTGTTATTGTGCAATAGCACGTGGACATCAAAAACTCTGTCTTTTTTCGCTCAAAAATCAGGCGCTCTGCCCCATATCACAATACTTAGAAGTAGCCCCATGCAAAAATAGCACCTATGAGCAGCAGCCTACTGTGACTATTTGTTATTGTACATTATAAGCAAGTTAAACATGAAAAGCCTAGCTGTATATTAATGTAAAGTAGTCAGATACTCTAAGGACTGCTGACCTAATTGGACACTGTCCATTCACATGGTCATTAGGTTACACTGTCTAAACCAGTTACTTCCTCCACCTAGTTCCTTGGTCTCTCTTTTCAGTTACTGAAAGAAAACCAAATGTTATGTACTCACCATAATCCTAGATACAGGTTGTCTTGTTCCATATGGCTCAAGACATGGGATATCAGATCTGAACTTGGCACTTTTTTCAACAGCTTGGATCCAGGGCTTTGGCTCTTTCACTACCCATAATTACTTCTGGTCCATGGTTACCTCAGATCACGTTTGCCTGCTTGTACCTAGTACTTCACCAGTGAACACGATACAGACTTGTCAAACTATACAGATGGGCATAAACATGAACAGCAGCTCAGTAAAGAAAAAGAAAAAAAATGGCCCTAATTGGGTCCAGTCAATCAGTCAAAGGCTATAAAGGGCAATTACTGATGGGAGTCAGAAGGATGGAATGTTGAACTGGATGGAACGAGGTAACGTGGAGCTAGCATTATGGCAAGTAAAAAATTTGGTATGTGATGTCTTTTCCATCTGACTCATCAGATGGGATAGATTCCCAAATTATCGGTGTCCCGAGCAGCCTCAAGGAAGGATATTTTGAAGTACTGTTGAGCCACAGAAAGTATGAGATGTAGACTGTACATCCAGTTTGCAATGTGACAGAAAAATATGAACTGTAGACCATGTAGCAGCAGCACATATCTCATCTACAGGTACTCTAGCAAAGTAAGCAGTGGAGATGGCTACTATTCTGAGTGAGCTTGGGTTTGGGTGGTAAGACTAATCCCATTTCACTAGAAACAAAGGAGATGCACTTGAACAAAGTTACTTTGGAAACTCTTCGCCCCAATATGGCCTTTGAAAGAAAAAGGTCGTCTGACCTTCTAATGTCTTTTGTACAATGTAGGTAAAATCTGAGTTGACAATAAACATTCTCTTTGTTGGAAAATGTTTGGAAGAAAACAGGTAGGTTAATGATTTGGTTAAGATTTGCTTCACTTTATGGAGAAAATGAGGATTGGTTCACAAGGATACCCTACCTTCTGAAAAATTGTGAATTTCAATTCTGTGGAGGATGATGGTTCAAAGGGAGACCTAGTTAATGCCTGAAGCATGACAGTTAATATCCCATGGAGGAACTGGATGCCTGAATGGAGGTCTGAGAAAGAAAGTTTCCATCAAAAAAGCCTTGGAAATCTTCAAGGAAGCAATGGAAGTTTGGTTTTGGTCCATGTGAAAATTGGATATGACTGTTAACTATACTTTGATACTTGGAAAAACTAACACCTTTCTGAAACAAATCCACTAAGAAATCTAAGATCCAAGGCAGTGGAGTTGAGAAAGGGTCTAAACCTTTGGAAAAAGGCCATATGGCAAACCTTTTCCAATTGCTAATATAAAACTTCCTACTGTTAGGTTTTGTGATGACAACAGCATATGTATGACTGGAGTAGACAGCCTGGCATCTCTGGGCATCATTAAAAATGGAGAAACCATGCAATGGTAACAAACTATCTTACCTTAGTAATGCCTCCCCACCTGAGAAGGGAAGCGAGTCCGTGCTCACAGTGGCTATCAGGAGTGGTAGGGTGAATGATCAGCCCCATGTTACTATCAAGGAGGTCAACCACCAATAGATATGTTTTTTGTAAACTAGTGAGAGATGTACTGGCCATGTAGGGGTTGAAGAACCATTGATCATTGAGCAGAAAGTACCCACTGTTGACCCCTAATGTAAAATCTTACCCAAGAGATACTAGTGTAGTAGATGCAGCCATACAGCACAGTAGCCAAAAGACTAATCTTACTGAGAGTTTGGGACAAAAAAAAGGACCTCTGAAGCTATATGACGTAGCAATAGAATTCTGGACTGAAGAAGTCTGGTAATTTGAGTAGTTGAGTCCAAATGGCACCATATGAACTCTATCATCTGTGCTGGTGTCGACTGTTTTTGGCTAGATTGATCGTAGTTCCCAAGCATGAGGCTAGATGGAGCAAGACATCTCTCTGCACCAAATAAGAAGATCCCTGGTAGATGCAATGAGAAGCCAGTTGTCCAGACAGGGGAATACCTAGGAACCACTGCAGCATGAGATACACTGCTACTATTGTTGTGCATTTGGTAAGCACCCTGGGTGCTGTGGTGAGACCAAAGGGTGGAGCTCTGAAATGAAATGGTTCCCAGCCAAAAATGTAGAAATTTCCTTAACTGCATCACTATTTTGATAAGATAGAAGATGTCCTGGAGGCTTATCGTGTACATCCAGTTATCCTTACACTGAAGGGGTAGAATGGACTGAACCATGACCATCCAGAACTTTGTTTCATAAAATGGTTGAGATAGTAATAGGTCCAGAGTAGGCCTGAGGTCCTCATTATTTCTGGAACAAAAAAAACTTTGAATAGATTCCAGATCCTCGCTGGTCTGACGACTCATTTTTCTAGTAGCTTTGCTACTTTTGCTGATGCCAAATCCCTCTGACTGGGTGGAATGTCTGGTTTCCTGCCATCACTTTTTTGGAGGGAAAACAAATGGAATAATATAACCTCTGGTGATTATTTTCTGCATCCTTGTATCTTGAGTAATGGCCCACCAGGCGTGAGGGTGCAGGGATAAGCTCCTCTCAACTGTATCTAGTGTGCGACAGCTGAACAGTTTGGGGGCACTGAAAGGGGTTCTCAGTAAAAGGACATCAAAACCCTTGAATTCTGTAGTCTGCCTCTGCCCTAGGGTGATGAACATTAAAGTTATTCTCGTCTCTGACCTGGAAGGGGAGGAGGGGTCTGTCAGAGGAAGCATTCTGGACAAAACACTTGGACTTTCAAAACCATTGCTCTTTTCCTACCCTTTTCATTCTGGGAAAAGCTCCTCTGGGGGGAAAAGTGTATTTTTACTGCACACAGGGTCTTGCCCTCCTATTTACTTCTGGTAAGCATCTCTTTAACCTTAGGTCCAAAGAGCATTGAACCATCTAAGGGAGCATTAATGAAAGATGTATTGAAGCTTTTGGCGAAATCACAGAGGCACATCCTGAGGGGCTGATGAATGGCAATGCTGGCGCCTGCAGCCCTTGTTGTCCCATCAACTATGTTGGAAAGTAGATAGCTGCGACTCCACTGACTTTTGGATGTCAGCAGGTTAGTCAAGAAAGTTTGACAGCTCTTTAGCCAGATCCCTCTAGAAATATGACATATGGGTGAAAGTAATTCAGTGCAGTGTGTGAACATCTCTGAAGCACATGTCCACTTTCCAAATCTGTTCAGTGCCCTAGACTCACTGTTAAGTGGATGGACAGATATGTTCTCCTCCACGAGCTCCTTTTCGGTGGGTGCAGCAACCACCATGGCATCCACCAGTGAACCCTTGTTCCAATGACTCATTACTAGGTGCAACCAAAAGTTTCCATGGGATAAGCTCCACCTCACAGGGGTTCTATCAGGCCAATAGAGAAACCAAGTCCATCTGCTCATCAGCAGGTGGAACCACCAGGAGGTAGATAAATCAGCCACAAAAGCACTGAGGAATACAGACTGTTCTGGGGAGGGGGGGGGGCTTCAGCAGACCAAACCCTCTTTGTTTAATCAATTCTGGAATATCTCCGAAGGTGTTATCTCTAAGTGGAGATCTTGTGGATCCCTCTCCTTCTTCAAAATCTGTACTTTCAGAGATAGCCATCCAATGAGGATGAGTCAAGATGACTTCTCTTGCAGGGCCATTTCCTATGGCCCCCTCTAATGGGACTTCTGGGGAATGGTCAGAATTGGAGGGAGAACTCACCAGGTTAGAACCCTCAAGGCTTACGTAGGCTGACTGCCCCTCTTGGGCAGGATGAGTGGAAGCGAACACAGAATCCTATGAGGGCTGGGATGGAACAGAGTGATAAGGAGAGACCTCCTCTCTGGACTTAAAGAGGACCTTCTCAAAGGCCTTGAAAGCCAAAGCTGTGACTGAAGCCAAAATTGTGCCCCTGACCCAAAGATGTCAGAGAAGGAACATCCCCATCTCCAACCCAAGTTCGGTCCATGAAAGACATTGATACCAAACTACCTGGGATGAAGTACCCAGCGACAGAGACTGCTCAAAAAATGTCAGTTAAGCCTGACACCCAAACAGCTTCTCCAATGGAGCCTGAGTCAAAGGCTTGAAGGAAACAAGGTGGAGTCGAAGTTGAAAGCTCTAATGGCTCCAACATAGGTGCACTGTGGGCATTGGAACTGATGGCTGTACTGGTAGAGGAGAGATGATGGATAAGATAACAGAGACCATGCCCAGACCACTGGTAAGGTAGGTGCTTGGACAGCTCCCAACTGGACCTTGTTTTGAAGAAACTTCTGCATCATCCTGCCAATGCCAACTTCTGACAGGCTTACTGACAATCGAAAATATCTGAAAGAAAAATTCAAAGATAGTGGTTCAGGTGAGAGGTGTAACCCGTCTTGTAAGATGGGTGAATAGAGCCTAGGCATCACTGGCTCTGAGGAGAGGCAATAGGATGGAGATGGGTAATGGATCCAAAAAATATCTCCCACATACACACATTTGTAGGCTTTAGTGTCTTTGGTGCCTGGTCAGACGGGCGTGATGGATGTGGAGATCTTTTCCTCAACTTCACATTTTGCTTTTCTTTCTCCCTTTCCTTCTCCTTACTAATTCTCATCTTCTTGGAGTTCTTAGAACAGGAAGCTTCAGATGTAGAAGATACTGAAACTCCTGCTTAGGCAGGGAGTAAGCCCTTGAGCACGTTTGTTTTGGTGATTGGTAAGTACACTGCCCCAAGTAGAGGAAAAGGCCTCACAGTCTATCTCCAAATAAGCTGCCACCAAACAATAAATGCAAAGTGCATGGGGTTCCTGTGGTGGGAATTTGTGCCCACACACACTGCATCTCAATGCCAGTGGTTTTGTCTGCTATAACTGGTCCGCTAAGGCACAAAAAGAAGTTATGTACTCACCATAACGTTCCATCTGTGTAGGTAACTTCATTTGTCTGCAACCTGTGGGTATCGGATCCGATTCGGATCCGAGCCGGCAGCTTTCCAAGCTAATAGATCTGAGCTCCAAGCTCCTCCCACTACCCATAATGCCCTGCCATCTCCCTCTAACCCTCAGATTGAGTTTGCCAGAAAAAAGGACAATAGGAAATTCTATAACCTAGAAATGGTTACAATACGTTCCAGCGATGTCAATGGAATGAAGACATATCCTGATTCTTTGATAATGAACTAAGGGCCCGGGGGATGGAGGGCAGGTCGGTTGCAGACAAATGAAGTTACCTACTCAGATGGAACGTTATGGTGAGTACATAACTTCTTTATCTGAAGTAGTTAACTTAATTTGCTCAGCAACCTGTGGGACAGAGTCCCCAGCTATCAGCAACTTGGGAGGCCCTTATGGAAGGATATTCCACAGCACTGCTGAGCCAAACGATGCACGTCCCCTGGATATTAAATCCAATTTGTAGTGTGTAATAAAAGTATGAGGGGAAACCCAAGTAGCTGCTGAGCAAATGTCATCCAAAGAAACCCTTGACCAGAAGGCAGCAGAAGTGGCCATAGATCGGGTAGAATGGGCTCACACTCTCAGGGGCTCAAGACGACCAGAACTTCTGTAAGCTAGGAGAATGCATTGGGAAATCCATCTAACTAAGGTTACTTTAGTGACTGGCTTCCCCAGACAAGATTTTGCAAAGGAAACAAAAAGTTGATCAGATTTTTGAAGATCTGCTGTTCTGGATCTGCTGTTCTGTTTAAGTAAAAACGTAACTGTCTGTGAACACCCAGACAATGAAGGCCTGCAGGGGCAGCTAGCCTAGTATATACCTATACCTAACTCTGTATTCCCCTTTGTTTTGGAAACTTGGAAAGAAGACCGGTAGATTGATGGACTGGTTGATGTTGACTTCCGAAGCCACTTTGGGCAGAAAAGAGGGGTTAGCCCTGAGGGAGACCGTGTCTTTATGAAATATGATGTAGGGAGGTGTACTACAAAGAGCATGAAGCTCAGATATCCTTCTAGCAGAAGTAATGGCAATCAGGAAGGCCATTTTCCAGGATACATATTTTAAATCGACTGAAGCCGCAGGTTCAAAAGGAGGCCCAGTCAGAGCCTGAAGAACTAGGGTAAGATCCCATGGAGGGACTGGATCTTTAATAGGGGGTCTTAACAAAAAGGTTCCTTTCATGAATGCTTTGCATATTTTGGAGGACGCTAGAGGCCCTGAACTGTTTCCAATGTGGCAGTGGGAAATAGCTGCCAACTGAACTTTAATAGTAGAAGCACTGGCTCCTTGATCAAAGGTATGCGAAAGAAAGTCTAGGACTGCTGGGATAGGAGCCGTGAAGGGGTCTAAGTTCCTGTGCTCTGCCCAGACAGAGAAATGTTTCCATTTACTCTTGTAGATTTTCCTGGTAGACGGTTTATGGGCGGCCACCAGGATGGCCTTAACCGAAGATGATATACCAGGAGTCCTAGCCATTAAGGGAACTGGATCAACCAAGCTGAGAGTTTGAGGTAGTCCAGATTGGGGGTCTTCAATCCTAAAGGATGAGAGATCAGATCCGGATTAGGATCTAAATTCCAAAGAGGATGTACTAGATGAGACCGCAGGTAAGGGAACTAGGTTTGACGAGGCCAGAATGGGGCTATGAGGATAATTCTACTCCCCAACCGACGAGCTTTCTGCAAGAACTTTGTCATCGATGGAAGAGGAGGAAAAGAATATAGAAGACCGGATGGCCAAGCATGAACTAGAGCATCTCTGGGAGCTTCCCCTGGTGGGGGGAATCAGAGCAAAGAACTCGCTGCACTTTGTGTTCGAAGGCGAGGCGAAGAGATTGCAGCAAGGTTGACCCCATTGGAGGAAGATTTGTTTTGCTACTGCTGTGTTCAGAGACCACTCGTAAGGGTGAGAGGATCGTTCGACTCAACCTGTCCGTCAAGATGTTTGACCGACCCGGGATGTGCATTGCTATGAGAAAGCGGTTGGTGGATATCGCCCATTCCCATACTCTCATTGCCTCTCTGCAAAGTGGATAGGATCTGGTTTCCCCCTGTTTATGTACCAGACTACCGACATGCTGTTTGAAGTCTAGAATGTGAAGGCTTAGACTGCAAAGCCTGTCCGCTGTCAGAAAGACTCTGGATTGAGTAGTGTCTATCCTGGCCCCTATGAATTCCAAAATTTGAGTAGGTTGAAGGGAGGATTTCTGGTGGTTTATCATAATCCCTAGGTGGTGGGCTAGGTGTAAGAAGTAGTCCCTGCCTGAGCAGAGTTGATGCCTGGTGGGGGCAGTTAGGAGCCAGTCGTCCAGGTACGGAAAGACCTGTATTCCATGAAGCCTCAGGTGGGCCCCTACAACTGCCATGACCTTGGTGAACACCCTAGGGGCTGTGGTGAGACTGAAGGGTAGGACCCTGAACTGATAATGGCTGGCTCCCAGCCGAAAGAGGAGGAACCTTCTGGATGGTCTGTCCATCAGAATGTGGTAGTACGCATCCTTGAGGTCTACTGAGCATATCCAGTCATTCTCCTGCAAAAGTGGGAGAATGGAATGAATAGTGACCATCTGGAATTTTTCTTTGGTGACTGACAGGTTTAGTGTTGACAGGTCGAGAATGGGTCGTAAGTCCCCCATCTTTTTTGGCACCAAAAAGAACCTGGAGTAAAAGCCTGATCCGGATTGTTCAGGGGGAAACCGCTGGATAGCTCTTTTTCTTAGCAGCCCTCGAATTTCTGATGCTGCTGCCTGCCTCCGTCTGATCAGGTGGAACATCGGGGAGTTTTGTTGAAAAGGGAGGGTGAGATAGGAAAGGAATTGAATAGCCTCTGGATATGACTCGGAGCACCCAGCGATCTGTCATGATGGACTCCCATTTCGCTCGGTGTTCCGAGAAGTGCCCCCCAACTGTCTCCAGAGAGGAGCAGTCGGGTAACCCCTCAGGGCTGCTGTGCGGGTCGATCCGAAAAAGGTTCTCTCGGCCCAAAATTCTTCGGACTCCCTCTGTCCCTGGGCCGGCGTCCATCCTGTCCTCCTCTGCCTCTGAAGGACGAGGGATCTGGAGTGAAACGGGACTGTTGAGCTTTCCGGAACCACATCTTCTTCTGTCCTCTTTGGTTCCTGGAGTAGGACCTCTGAGGAGCCGAGAAGTGGATCCCGACGGCAGACAACATCTTCCCGTCCTTCTCGCTCTGGAGAAGCGTATCGCGGATGGTTTTGCCGAAGAGCGTAGAACCGTCAAAAGGGGCGTTTGTGAAGGATGCCTTGAAGGGTTCCGCAAAGTCGCATAGATGGAGCCAGGCCTGTCTACATAAGACAACGCCCGTTCCGCTAGCTCCAGCCGCTCCCTCCGTAGCATGGGAGAGAAGCCGCATAGATGTGTTGGTGATTGACATGAGAGTGGCCATTCGCGCCGAGAAGGTCCAACTTGTCCTCGGCCGACATGGATTCTGGGGGTGACCCAGCGTACTCTTTAATCAGGACCCGCTGCAGCCGAATCACGTGCCATATAATTCAGTGACCTTACAGAGAAGGTTGCTGAAGAGAACATCCGCTTTCCCAAACGGTCCATCATCCAAGACTCCTTGTCTGGAGGATGCACCGAGGAACTCTCCTGTGTTAATTCCTTTTTAGTGGCAGCCGCCATCACCATGGCATCCACTGGGGCACCCTTGCTCCAAACTGTCCTGTCCATGGGAGGGCTGAGGATAGTACAGTTTTGTACCTACCATAAATGTAGATGTTCGAGTGCTCATACAGCTGCAGGTCCTTGGTCGGCCGAATTCCACAGTCTAGGTCCGGCGTCGGTTGTCGTCGCTTCTACCCTGACGTCAGTGCGGCAGGGGTATAAAAAGAGGCAGCCAACGCCATTTTCTTCAGTTTTTCTTGCCCCAGATGTCAGGTGCCCCCAGAAGGAAGGCAAACATAATGTTATGCAAAGATGCAATGTTGATAAATCAAAAACAGTAGTTGCAAGCAAATACACCATAAAAGAATACCCCAAAAAGGTTATATGAAAAGTGTTTGTCATAAGCTTGTCCTAAGAGGGGATGGAGGGAGGGAAACCTGGACTGCAGCTGTATGAGCACTCGAACATCTACATTTATGGTAGGTACAAAACTGTACTATGTTCATCGTGCATACAGCTGCAGTCATAACAGATGGGTAGAATCCCAAAGCTAAGTAAGGGTGGTAGGCACTAAGTGGAACTAGGAGGAGCTAGGATGCCCTGCAGGACTGCTGTGGCAAAGCCCGCTCTAGATTTTGAGTATAGTGGGAGGTGATAGTGCTTGGAGAAAGTGTGCACTGAACTCCAGGTGGCTGCTTCCAAAATGTCCTTGGTAGGGACCCCCCTGAGGAAGGTTGCAGAGGTAGCTGTGGCTCTGGTGGAGTGGGATCTGATGCATGCAGGCACAGTTTTTCCATGAAATGAGTAACAAAAGCATATGCAGTGGGCTATTCATTTTGAAATTGGCTGTTTGGAAATAGCCTTTCCTTGAGCACCTGCAGCATAGGACACAAAGAGTTGCTCAGATTTCCTGAATGGCTTTGTTCTGTCCAAACAGTAACGAAGTTGCCTGTGAATGTCCAAGGAATGTGGTAGTTTTTCTCCTTTGTTTTGTGGATTAGGATAAAAGGTAGGTAAGTGGATAGTCTGATTCAAAGCTACACTGGATACTACCTTTGGCATAAAGGTAGGGTTGGTTCGTAAGGAAACTCTGTCCTGATGGAAAATGATGAATGGCTGCACAGCCATGAGGGCCTGTAGCTCCGAAACCCTGCGTGCTGAGGTGATAGCCAGAAGAAAGGCTGTTTTCCATGACAAGTACTGTAACTCTGTTGAAGAAGCTGGCTCGAAGGGAGGAAGGATCAGCTTTTCCAATACGAAGTTGAGGTCCCAAGCAAGGACTGGTGGTTTCCTTGGGGGTTTTATATTCTTTGCCCCTCTGAGGAACTGCCTTAAGAGAGGATGAGAGAATAAAGGAGGATCTGTGTTGTATTGTGCAGAAATGGCTGAAGCGTGGATCTTGATGGAGGAGAAGGAAAGTCCATTGTTTAACATCTCAGCTAGGTACTGTAAAATTTGAGGTATATTTATTACCCAAGGATTATGTCCCTTTTCTTGATTCCAGGCACAAAATCGTTTCCATTTGGCGGAGTAGGCCTTTCTAGTAGAAGGTCTTCTGGCCTCCAAGATGACATCCTGCACCTCCTTGGAGAGGAGGGTCTGTTGGGAAATCAAGGAATCCTCCATGCAGCTAGATTTAGAGTTTTGAGATGGCTGTGAAGAGTTTTGTAGTTGTGCTGGGACAACAGAAGAGGGACTAGAGGTAGGGTCCATGGTGGGGAATGTGTCAGGCTCTTCAGGAGCGGATACCAGTGTTGTCTTGGCCAGTCTGGAGCAATGGAGTAATGAGAATCATTTTCGGCCTCTCTGCTCTGGCTTTTAATAGAACTTTGGGCAGCAGAGGAAGAGGCGGGAAGGCATAGACTGTCAATGTTGCCCAATTGAAGGAAAGTGCGTCCACTTTCCAGGCCTGTGGATGATAGGTCCTCGAACAAAATTTTTTCAACTGGCAATTTCTGTGGGTAGCAAAGAGATCTATGTCTGGCTGACCCCATGCCTGAGCTTTGTTTGTGAAAACTTGAGGATGCAACTTCCATTCGTGTGGATCTGTCATATTTCTGCTTAGGTTGTCTGCCAGTGTGTTTTCCTTCCCTGGCAGGAATTGTGCCAGTAGTTGAATTTGCAATTCCAGTGCTGTGTTCCATAGGGTCATGGCTTGCCTGCACAGGGGGTATGAATGAGTTCCCCCCTGTTTGTTTATGTACCACATCACTGTGGTGTTGTCTGTCCTTATCAATAGCTGGCCTGGATGCAGTAGGTCTTTGAAGGTCATAATAGCCTTTTGCACGGCTAGCATTTCCTTTTGGTTGATGTGAAGGTGCTTTTCTTTTCGGGTCCATTTTCCCTGAATGCACTAATCTGTCATGTGTGCTCCCCAGGCATAATCTGAGGCATCTGTTGTGATGATTTGAGTTGCTTGAGGTACACAGAAAGGGAGACCTGTGTTTCTTTGGCAAGCTTGAGCCCACCACATAAATTCCTTTTGAAGGCATGGAATGAGTGGTATAATTGCTTCCAAGCTGTGGCTGTGTTGAGACCATAAGTTTTTTAGGTACCATTGAAGTTTCCTCATATGCAGCCTTGCACATGGGATTAGTAGGATGCAAGATGCCATGAATCCCAGAGCCTGCAGGACTTTCCTTGCAGTTAGCCTGGTGTAAGTTGCCATTTTTCTGAAGTATTGAGACAGTTGCCCTTGTTTGTCTGGCGTGAGGTAGGCCATCGGGTGGTTGTATCCAAGCTGGCACCCAGGAAAATTATTTGCTGAGAGGGTATTAGTTTTGATTTCTTTTTGTTGACTGTGTATCCCAGGTAGTTCAACAGTTTTATTACAAAATGCCAGGTGCTGCAGTAGTATGCCCTTGCTGTCCGCTTGGATCAGGCAGTCGTCCAGATATGAGTAGATTTGTATCCCTTGTAGTCTGCAGAAGGCGATTACTGATGCCAGGCATTTCGTAAACACTCTGGGCGCAGTAGATAAGCCAAAGGGCAATGTAGAAAATTGGTAATGGGTTGAAACTGCAAGAAATCTGATCTTCTGCAATCTTGTCTGATAGGGACATGCAGGTATGCCTCCTTGAGGTCCAATGTTACCAGCCAAGACTCCTTGCCCAGCATGGGAAGAAGCTGCTGTAATGTGAGCATCTTGAATTTTGGCACCTGTAGATATGTGTTTAGGATGGATAGGTCTAAGATAGGTCTCCATTCTTTGTCTTTCCTTGGTACCAGGAATAGTCTGGAATAAAACCCTTGACCTTGTTCTTTTGCAGGTACCTCTTGGATTGCTTTCATGTCCATGAGAGCTGAAATTTGTTTTTGTGCCTCTGCCCTTTGATTTTGTGGCAGGTTTGGCATGCCTCTCATTTTTGGAAGGGTGTGAAAGTGGAACCTGTAGCCTCTGTCTGTAATGTCCAGAATCCATTTGTCTTTTGTAACAATATGCCAATACCCCCTTGGATGCCTGTATCTGCCCCTTTGAGGTCTGTCCATGGCTGGAAAGGACCAATTTTTTGAAGGCCAGTTTCTGCTGAAACGTGGAGGCTGTACCTGCAGGAAATCTTTCATGTTTGCATTGATTTCGCTTTTTCCTCCATTTTCTTTAGCACCTCCTCAGCTTTAACACCAAACAATACATCTTTTTGAAGAGGTGCATCTAATAATTTAGCTTTGACATGATCTGGTAAGGTTTGCTCTTTGAGCCAAACATGCCTACGTGTAACAGACCCCGTAACAGCAGCTCTACATGAGGCCTCTAAAGCATCAAAACCACACTGCAAGGTATGTTTAACCACTTGCTCTGCACCATGCAACAAATCATGCAACTCTTTTAAATCTGGTTGTTCTGGTTGTGTCATCTTGCTTTTCAGCTGAGATATCAAAAACTGTTGATACTTTAACATATGGAACTGACAGTTTAATGCCCTCATGGTTAAAGTGGCCGAGTTGTACACCTTTTTCCCCCCACCTTTCTAAAGTTTTGGAATCTCTCTCTGAAGGTAATGGGTTTTTAGCAGTAGAGGCCTTAATTCCCTTGAGACCCTGTGAAATTGTTTCTGGGTCAGCAGTATGGCTTTTATATAGGAACTGGTGAGAATCAGGAACCCGGTAATACCTGTCTGGTTTAACAGGAGCTGGAGGCAAAGAATCTGGATTAAGGCTGGCTTCTGTGTACACATCATCCAATATATCTAAAACAGGAGGGATAGCCAGAGGCCTATGCTGGGGGAGCAGAAGAAATTCCCTGAGCCTTTTCTTGGAATCTGAGTAATCCTGGCCTTCCCAGTGAAAGTGTTCCCTCAATGTATGCAGGGTTTCCCCAAAAGAGAAGTCCTCAGGGGGGGAGACCGAGGGAATAGACTCCTCTGCATCAGAGTCTTCGAATGGAGAATAGGCATAATCCTGGTCCTCATAGTTCTGAGGTAATAGAAGCTTGATCTGAGGAAGGGTAGTCTTCCTCTAATCTGGGCCTTTTGTCAGAGGGGGGTTGAGAACCCTTGATAAGAGTAATCAAATCCTCAGCCATTTTAAGCATCTGTTTTTTAGGCATGGTGCCTTGAGAGGTGGTCTGAGGAACTTGTTTTTTGGTTTTCATGGCTGCTTTAGATTTAGTGAAGGCTTTAATAGAGAAGGAGGAAGGCCTGAAGACCCCTTGAGAAATGGCAGGCCTGTCTAAATTCTGAGTTTCCCCGCCAGGAGTGGCGTCGGTATCTGTAGTAGGAATGGGGGCCGAGGAGTCTGCGACCTTGGGTACTAAAGACACCGGTAATGCATTGTCATCGGTACTCAGTGGCTGCGTAGATGCCTCGCTGTGTACCGGAGAACCGGTAGTCGGCCTCAGCGTGGTTTCAGTAGGAGGTGCGGACCTCATATGTCGGTCCTTATCTTTACGTTTTTTGCTCAAAACTGGAGTCGGAGTATCCGACATAATATAATTAAATTTTTTGACAAAAAAGTGAAGGGCAAACTCCGCCCGACGCTTAATAGTGCGCTTGTTGAATCTAGCACAAAAACAGCAGGCCGAGACGTCGTGGTCTGGGCTTAAGCAAGGTATACAGAAAGAGTGGAAATCCTTATGCGGTATTTGCTTCCCACATGAAATGCAATTATTAACTTTGTCTGACATCAGTCTGAGGCAAGAAAAGTTTCCCCAACGGGGTACTTAGCTTTCAAGACGGCTTCGGCTGAAATACTTTCGTAAATCTCAGGAGCTGGCCGACCGGCACTTGCGAACTGCTTCTGCTTCGGGCACCGCGTGGCAAGAAAAACTGAAGAAAATGGCGTTGGCTGCCTCTTTTATAACCCTGCCACACTGACGTCAGGGAAGAAGCGACGACAACCGACGCTGGACCTAGACTTTGGAATTTGGCCGACCAAGGACCCGCCTGATGGCAGGATAACCCCATCTGTTATGACTGCAGCTGTATCAACGATGAACATCCTGTCCGTTCTCTTGGGTACTGGCTCAACAGTGTCCGGCTCCTTCCATGCCCTGGCAGTTATGAGGTCTACCAGGGGGTCAGCAGGAGGAGACACCGAAGAGGTAGATGGGCCTGCGTCAAATGCTTCCAGAAACACAGACTCATCTGAGGAAGGTTTTTGGGCAGACCACCCCCCTCTAGTAAGTAACATTTCCATAATGTCTACGAAGGAGACGTCTTCGGGGGGTGACCTTGGGGAACTTCCCCTTACTCTAAGTCCGTGTCCTCCGTGAGGGACTTGCGTGAGTCCATGTGCCTCCTCTTGCACTTCCTTTTGTGAGGGACCTCCTCGGGGGGAGGGGGGGGCTGTCTGAAGAGGCCTCACCAACAATGTCCTGTTCCTCTATGGGAACAATCTGGGACGTAAGCGCAGGCTGTCCCTGGGGCCGGATGATGGAGAAAAGGCCCGTCTGAGTGGGAATGGCGGGTGGATCCAAAGCAAGAGCCTGGGGCCTCGAATCCCTCGAAAGGACCCTCTCCATGACGTCAAATGCCAAGGGGGAACTGCTTTCCCTTGGATCCGAAAGCACTCCCCTCGGATCCGACGTGCGGATCGGCGCCGAAGGTGATCCGACCGGATCCGAAAGGGTAGTGTGTCCCGACCTTAATGGAGCCGAAGGCCCACTGACCCTTCCGGAGTCGATGTTCAGCTCACGGCCCCGAGGGCTCGGATCCGAAGAAGGATCTGACAGACTCGAGGGTACAGTTGGCGCCGAAGTAGGAAACACTGTCGGTGCAGACCCTACCCCTGCTCCGAAGCTAGTTGGATCCGACAGCTCCGAACCCTGAAAGCGGGTCGGAGAAGGAGCAATGGCGGCAAAAAAGGTTTTGAGCTCCCCCCCAGTGGGGAAGGGGGGGGCAAGAGCACTACCATCTGCATCTGGGCCTGAAGAAATTGACGCATCATCCGGTCCATATCAGCGTCTGATAAAGTTCTGGTGGATCTAGATGTGGCCACCATAGCCGGCCGGGAAGGCCGCCTGGATGACCTCAAGGGTGACCAGGTCTCCTACTCCGGTTCCGGGGAGAAATGTGGAGAACGGAGTCGGGAGGGGGAAGGCCCGGAGACCTAAAGGGGAGAGGCAAGCTGTTTTGACGGCGGTGCCGAAGGGGTCGAGTCGGACCACCTCTAATGACTGCGATGCCTTTCCTTCTGTCCCTATCTTTTCTGTCTTTTTTTTCTGCTGTCCCTTTCCTCCTGGGCCAACGAGGGAGGGCGAGTCCCATCCAGGGGATCAGGAGCGGCAGGTGGGGCAGCCGCGGGCACCGCCACCGAGGACAAAGCAGAGTCTGGGGGCAAAAGGCCTGCCAGAATAAGCTTTGACCGCCTATCTTTCAAAGCCCTGGGGTTGAAGGCTGCACAAATAGTGCAGCCCAAATAAAAATGATCAACCCCCCAGGCAAAAGACACACCGAGTGCGACCATCCGCTGGGGACAGCTTATGGCCACACTCGGTACATTTAGAGAAAATGGCGTTAGGGCCTTCAGCCATTGTAAAAGAAGAAAGGAAAAGTAGGCCCACAAGCACACACCTTCACACATGCAGAGGGGGGAGGGGAATAAAACTAACTTAACTAAAAGTTAAAAGAACTACCCAAAAGAGACTATAAACATAGGGGAAGCTCACACACACAAAGTTAGAGAAAAATTTGACAGGAATTCAAGGTTTAAATTCTAAACTTACAGCACTATGCTCAGAGCTCGTTCAGAGAAGCTTATGGAAGCCGCGGCAAATGAAATATGAGGGTTAGAGGGAGATGGCAGGGCATTATGGGTAGGGGGAGGAGCTTGGGGCTCGGATCTATTAGCTTGGAAAGCTGCCGGCTTGGATCCAAATCTGATCAGATACCCATAGGTTGCTGAGCAAATGAAGTTAACTACTTCAGATCAACTGTCACAACGAAATAACAACAAAACAGCTGCTCCACTGAACAAGAAAAGTAGAAAAAAATACCAAGGAAAGTAATGTCTAGCAAAAATCCAAGACTACAGAGCTATCTAAACTAGAATTAGATTTTTTTTTTTTTTTTGTATATAGGGTAGGGAAGGTGGGAAAGACAAGCTCTTGAAAAAGTTATAAACATATGTAAACAACTATGACAAAGTATTGGTTAAAAAAAAAAAAAATAGTAAAGGATAAAATTAGAACAGCAGCCAAAAAATTTGAAAACACTTACTCAACTGGATGCACAGAGCCCTCAGATATGCATCTTGATAGATCAAGCAAGCAAATGAGATCTGAGGCAATCTAGGGACCAGAGAAAATTATGGATATAGGAGGAGCCAGAGCCCTGTATCTAAGCTCTTGAAAAAAGTGCCACGGTCAGATCATTAACCCATCTGTTGAGTCAGATGGAAAAGACAACATCTGATCCTGTTTACTTTGTATTTCCTGCTAATGACTTAGCACCAGCAACAAACTATTTCTGAAGTAAAGTGCCTCTTACAAATCTGGACACTACACTTAAAACGAATTTGTCTGCCTGTTACAATACAGTAACCAAATTTGCTGCCAACCTTGCGTACAGGACTCGTCATTGCAGAGCCCTAAAACAGACAATATGGCTTAAGCTACAAGAAATACCTATTTAACACACTCTCAACTTATTACTGCATACAGTCCTCTACATTAACTAGAAAACTGTCCAGTGCTAAAAGACAACCTAGCAGCAATAAGCAGAGATCTTTGCTCAACCTATAAATTCTTAGTAATTACAACAAAGTCTAATAACTCATCATGTGACTCACTATATTCCCATCATATATCTAAACTCTGGAATGCCATTCCACCACACCTAAAACAGACCATGAAACTTTTTGTCTTTGAGCCTTACTAAAATACCACCTAAACTAGATGTGGTCTTGCACATTCTTTTCAACTGGGCAACTCCTTCCTCAGCTCATACTTCATAACTACTTGTAACCTCTATCCCCCTTCTGCACAACAAGCCTTACTACCTCTCCTCCTCAATTACTTTCCTGTCTAAATTCCCTTTTACATTTCAATTTCTTTCTGACCTTCCCACTTTATTCAGCTTCTAAAATACTCTATTATAACCAGGTTCTATATAAGTTATGCACTCTACTATTCTTTATCCCCACTATCCCGGACTCATCAGCTATACAATGTTTTCTCCTCATCTAGCTTAAACAATTGACTACCTACTAACTGTTTCAAACTCCTTATCTCAATTGCATTTATTCTGAGCATCTACATTGTAACCCTCTTTACCCATGTTTTATAAATCACATCTAATGTCTGCTTTTCTCATATATTGCGCAAGAACCGTTTGCATACCAAATGTTTAATACCTGGAGTTTAATATCATGTATATGGTCACCACACAAGAAATACATGTTTTATCTTTGCATACTGCCACTACAGAACAATTTAAGAATTACCCTTCTAACATTTAAAACAACGTTTTGTCATGGGGACTTCCAAGATGGCTGCACACTGATCAACAGCTTAATTTTAGCTCTCCCAGTGTGAAAAAAGTAACTGAAAAACAACAGCCAGTGATACTGTCAGCTTGTGTAAAATTCAGTTACTGGCCAGTAATTACACTGTCTCTGATGCCAGCAAAGAAGAAATTTAGAGAACATAAAAGAAAATCAACCACAAAAGGTGAACAGAAAATGCTGTCTGGGAAAAACAGGATTTCTATGTCAGTAAAAAAAAACAGTTCAAGTTTCAATTTTGGTAAATGTAATTTAGAGGAAAAAATTAAATGTACTCATAGGTGATTAAAATAAATGAAACACTGAAACAGTACATCAACTCAAATCATACCGCTCAAACTGGAAACATCAAAAATCTGGACAAGGCCCATGAAAAACAGGTACAAATCTGTATGCTGGTTAACATAAAATCTGCATACATTGTATAACCCCACCCACTCCAGTGGAATTGTGGGATACCAACTTTCAAACGTAAACTGAAAGACAACCAAAATATGGCCAGAGGGCCCAGACCCTGTAGTAAATGGTAGCCATTTTTTAATGTGTAGTAATGTTGCTCACTGGGAAGGGAAAAGATGATGAACCTTAGGATTTTGTTTTTGGTGACTTGCAGTATGTGGGTTTTGTGGTAAAAGTAGGGCATTTAATGGTAGGCAATATTCTGTTAGCAAAAGAATATTATAGTTTGCTAGAACCTCCAAAAGTTATTCTCCATGGCCTACTGATCAGTGGCATAGCTAGAGTTTGTGCCGCCTGGGGCTAAGTTTGCCACCCTTTACCCCTCACAAAATCATGGTCGAATGGGCCCTCCCCCCTACAGCCATTCCATTGTCTCATTACTTGGCTATTTCTCCCCATTTTCCAGAAACACTGTGTAATGTGCATACTCCTTTACATCTACAATGATTATTTGGATTTCATTTAAAACTTTTATTTTACATTTTACAGCACAGACACTAATAGGCATCTGATAAACAAGGCAATACAGTCTCACAATGAAAAACAGACTTAGCATTAAAACTTCTCTGCCCTTGAAACTTACATTCACTGAAACAGCACTGAAACCCACATTCAGAGAAAATGCATCTGGCCAGTGGTGGATAAAGATTACCTTTCAACTGTTTTCAAATCATAGGCCTTTCAAATCATAGGCCACCTTGCACATGAAACATACATGTATGCTTTTGATGCACCTTCCTGATTGCATTAAATTATATCCTTGTATAATACAGCACACTTGTTAGAGCAGGTACTGTTTTGAACATTTTTCCAGTAAGCAATGAAACAAAATGCATGAACCAATTATGACAAAACTGCCCAATTCAAAACATTTCTATAAAAAAAGTCTACTCAAACCTCTACAATCCACCAGTATCAGTAAATATGAACAATCCCTGCAGAAGTAAAAGTCATCTAAATAATTGCACATTAAAGAGATCTGTAACTAATGAAAAAGTTGCTGCTAGCAAACAACTTTATATGTTATTGTTTCATCAACAAATAAAGTGCCTGTTGCCCTTGAGGAATAAATTGCCTATGTTGCATTAAAAAATGTAAAGCTAGTAATATTGCAATAGGGAATGGATGGCAAACTGATAGCAGGTTCATAGTTACTACGTATCTCCGCCAAATAGGACATTCTCAGGACTGCAGCATCTGCCCCCTTTAAAAGTAGAACACAGTACAGTATCAGCCAATCCATCTACATATTGTGGGAGTAGAACCCACAGCCTTCTGCATCAAAAGTAAGTATTCTACCTGTTGTGCTACTAACAAAACAAACAGACTTGCCATAAGCAGCACTAAACCTGTCTCCTCCTGAAGAACCTTGCAGCACAAGAAATCTGGAAAAAGCCAAAAATCCATCTACATATTGTGGGAGTAGAACCCACAGCCTTCTGCATCAAAAGAAAGTATTCTACCTGTTGCTCTACTAAGAAAACAGACTTGCCATAAGCTGCACTAAACCTGTCTCCTCCTGAAGAACTATGCAGCACAAGAAATCTGGAAAAAGCCAAAATTTTTTTTGGGGGGGGGGGTGACAAAGGCCCAAAAGCAAGGACACAGTTTAAACATTGCTTGTATAATCTTAGAAAAGCTGCTCGAATAAAATGTTTTGTGTACCATGCGTTTCCTGAAAGACAGGAAGACTGAAACTTAAAATGGCTATCATCATTTGGTGAATTCAGTTCTCACTGATTTGCCAGAAAACCACACATTTTTATAAGAGGAACAGACCAAAAGTATTATACAAACATTCCAGACATTCTGTAAAACACCGGACAGTTGAGAAGTATGGTTAACCCAACTGGGACATTTTATACAGACACACACACACACACACATCCTTCTTCTCAAGCCAAATGCAAAAATTAACAGAAGTAAATACCCTACACACACACCCTTTTTTCTCCAACCAAATGCAAAGATTAACACAAGTAAATACCCTATACACATACATACACACACACACACACACACACCCTTCTTCTCAAGCCAAATGCAAACATTAACAGAAGTAAATACCATACACACACCCTTCTTCTCAAGCCAAATATAAAGATTAACAGAAGTACAAAAGCAAGTTTGCTGCTGTGTTTCCTCCTTAACAGGTGTCTGATGCTGTGTTTCCTCCTTAATAGAATACCCTGTTGCTAACACACCTCTTCTCTCATTAACAGACTGCTGCCGTGTTTCCGCAGGTTTCTGAAACACACAGAGCCCAAGCCAGCAATTGCAATTCTCTCTCTAACAGAATTAAGTACAAAAGCAAGAATACTGTGTTGCTGGCAAGTTTTTCTCACACACACTTCTCTTATTAAGAGATTTAAGTTCAAAAGCAAGTTTACTGCTGCCATGTACACACAACAGACACACATACACACACACACTTACTTCTCTACTTAAAAGATTTCAGTTCAAAAGCAAATTTATTGCTGCCGCGTTTACTCCTTGACAGAATACCATGTTGCTGGCAAGTTTTTCACACACACACAAAGCCCAATCCAGGAGAAAGCAATGCAAAGATGCAAAAGCAAGTTTACTGCTCAACAGAATACAGTGACAGAATTAAGTACAAAACACAAGCAAGTTTACTACTGTGCTGCCGTGTTTCCTCCTTAACAGAATACTGTCCATTATCAGATTTCAGTTCAAAAGCAAGTTTAATTTCCTCCTTAACAGAATATATGCCTTGCTGCTGGGCAGTTACACACACACACATTCCTCCTCTCCCTCTCCTGAACAGATTCGTTCAAGTTTAAAGTTTATTGCTGCCGCTTGACAGAATACACAGAGCTGCTGCATGTTTCTGTCATCTCAATGCTTCAATTGAGAATCCCCAATCCAGAGAAAGCAATGCAAAAGTGCAAAAGCGAAGCAAGTACTGACTGACTGATTGAGATTCACATGGAAACAAACAAAACAAAAAAACAAAAGCAAAAACGTGTTTGTGCCAGTTCGGTAACCTCTCCTACAGAGCTTCAGTCTCGCTCGCTAGGCTGGCAAGTTCAAAAACAAAGACAAAAAAACTTTTTGCGACCAGTAGTACCTCAAAGTAAGTTTACTGCTAACACGCTTCCTCCTCAGAATACCATGACTTACATGCAGCACACCAGCCAGGTACAAGAGAAAAAGATGCGCAAGAAGCGATTTTATGCAGACACTTTGTAAACACACTTTGTAATGCAAGTCTCTCACATATTTAAGAAAAGCAGTTTAAAGTCTTGCCATTATAGCACGCGACTAAGAGTCATGCCTTTTTTTTTTTTTTTTTTTTTTTTTTTTGGAAGACCTACACGGTCGTGGACTTTTCTGACTCTTGCTGCAGCAAGTTAAAGAAAAATAGAAAAAACACATGTGGTGAGGGCCTTCCATGCCCTCTAAGCAGTTAAATTGAATATAAATAATACATAAGGCTCAGCATTATCTTGCTCATGAAGATGAGCTCAGCGATGTTTACAAAAAAAAAAGCTAAAAAAAAAAAAAATAAAAAATTAAAGAATTCACTGTGCAAGAAACCCAAATCTTATGCCGTTTTGCCCTCAAACCGTATTTAAGTGCCCGAATTTTATGGTTGAGAGGTATGAATAAAAAGGAAGGAAAAATAGAAGCTTTAACTAGCTACCTTACATGAAGATGAAGTTCATAAAAGATGAAATGATAATGATGAAAAATGATGAAAAGGATGGAGACTTCCTGATGAAGAAAAAAGAAATTTTAGAAATGTTTTAAGACAAGACACAGAGATAGAGAAAGATTTTCTGCTGTACTAGAGAAAATATGAGACTATGGAAAAATGGAAGGACAGATTAATAACATTTGTTAATTGCACAACTTAACTGTTGTATTAAAAGCACAATTTGGCAAATTGAATGTAAGCTCCATGTAATGTAAAACCAAACCTAGCCAAAAAAAATAACAATAAAGATATTAATAAAGATAAAACGAATGGTATTATTACATTATTAACACAGAACAGATATAGATTGAACATATTCACCAGACAGGAGAGAGAAGAGAGAGGAAAGAGATGCCCAGCAGTCAGAAGATTCATTGAGATCAAGAGGATCTATTTCAGAATGTTTTTTTTTGTTTTGAGGATTCTTGGAGGATTAAGGACATTTCTGAAATAGAACAAACTGAGCAAACAAATAGTTCATAGAGAATAAAAAGAAGATCTGCTTTAAAAGTTAGAGAGAGAGAGAGACTTGAACTTAAGAACTTCTGGTTCGAAACAAAAAGGATGTTGAAAAAAAAAAAAAACAAAACAGTTTAAGTACTCAAAACTTCTAAACTAACTTCAAACCACAAACTAATACTTTTATTTTATACATTAATGCCTATTTAAAAAAATAAATATATATATATATATATATATATATATATATATATATATATATATATATATATATATATATATATATTATATATATATATACACACACCAAGTTACATATCCATACAACATCTACCACATTTACTCTAGAATACGAAGATATTTCATAGCCCAAAAACTCGAACGCAAAAATAATTAAAATTAAGGATAACCAAATGCTTTCCAAGGGTAAGAATTCAGTTGAATTCAGTGTTAGGTATCAAATTCAGCTCATGGTATGTGGAAGCGAGGGTTTCAGTTCAGGCGTTAGTCAGGACGTGTGGGTTTAGGGTGAAGTCGTGACAGGTGTGTGCGGGGTTAGGGTTTGAGGTGTGTAAAAGGAGGTTAGGGCTGGATGCTAGTGTGTGGTTAATAGTGGTGTGTGTTAGGTGGTTAGTGTAGGTGGTAGGTGTGGGTGTATGTGTGTTGTGTTTTGTTTGTATGTGTGGTGATTTTAGGGTTTCTTGTGTGTGTATGTTCCTATGTTTTGTTCCTATTGTTTCCTTTTTTTTAGAGACATTTATATTCTTATCCAAATTCTTGTATCTCGTTAGTCACACATATATATATATATATATATATATATATATATATATATATATATATATATATATATATATATATATATATATATATATATATATATATATATATATATATATATATATATATATATACACATATATATATATATATATATTATATATATATATATATATATATACATATATATATATAGGTATATATATATATTATATATAGCAGTATATATATATATATAATAGACTTCTAAGTATTGCAAGCAGAGAAACTTGGGACAAAAAATGTTGAAAGGATTGACAAAAATATTATGTGGTGGATTAAGAGGTAAAAGTGCAATTTTTATATTATATATTAAAATATAGATTATTTATATAAAGCTAATGCTTTGAATAAATAGAAATAAATGAATTGATAAGCCATGCTAATGCTTATTTAACTCTGCAAAAAAAATGATAATTTTTTCCCAATGCTAAAATGCTTTATGTAAAAAAAAAGTCTGCTTTTTTTAGCAAGTTGTTGCTCAGTAGCTGAAAAAAAAAGTCAAGCATTTGTTGTAAGCTGGATCTCAGTTCTGACTGAAATTGACAACTGAAAGCTACATTTGAGAGTTCTAATGGATTCTTGGTGAGAATAAAGTAATTTTAGGTGTTCATTCCTAACTTTGGAGAGGGAAATAAAAGTGAGGGAAATTTACCAGCAATAAAAGCAGTTTAAATTAAACCAAGAAAAAGAAATAAGTGAATAAGAAAAAGAATTACCAGGCAGCTTAATACATTTTAAGTTAATTATTTTATTTGTTTAGTTTAACTCTTTTTTTTGGTGATTAGCAGTTTTCTTCATACAAATGCTATCATACAACTTTCTCTGGAAGGTACAACATCATTTCTTAGAAGTAAACACATACAATAAAAAAACCAACAGGGGTCAGTAAGTGTAAACACAGTGCCAGGTATGTGCTTTAGCTTACTCTTTTGTAACTTTAGTGTAGGTAAAGGTAATAAGCGCAGCTATTCATGTGGTTGAGTTGTTTGAATCTGGAATGTGGTTCTTCATTAATAATTTTTTTTTGTTTGTTTTTGTTGTGTTTTTTCTAAAATAAAACAAAGAAAAAAGTTAGTTTTAATTAAAAATAATGGATAAAAATTAAAAACAAAAAGGTTGTCAAAAACAAAAAAAGTACAGAAAAAAAAAACAGTAATAAAAAAATGTCATGTATGACAGGTGAGAACAACAGATCTTTATACCAATTGAAATGCAACAACCAAAAAATTGGAAAATGAAAGGATGTAATCATATAGAGAAAAAATGGATTATACACTTATATTGGCTAAACACAGTATAAATATCAATGCTGCAGGGGAGAAAGAGTTACCCCAATATTGATAGAAGAGAAAATAAAAGACAATGTTATATATGTGGTAGTAAGGGGCTATTGACATGGCAGGAGGATTATGCTAGCATGTATTATATTCCACCAAAATTGGAAAATGTGGAAATTAAGAGAGAGCACAAATGGAATTATTTATGGATGGCTTAATTATGTCAAGGTTAGAGACAGACAAGACTCAACAATTAGTTAAGATATGAGAAGATGAGATACAAACAGTGATGTAAAATCAATCTTCAGTAAAGGTTGCAGGAACAGATGGTATTCCCATGGAAGTTGGGAGTGAAGAAAGTGATAAAGATCTGAAGGATTTGGTTTAATAGTATTTTAAATAGAGGGGAAGTATCAAAATCTTAGAAGAAAGCTGTGGTGGCTGTATTACCTAAAAATGGTAAAGAACCATCAGACCTAGCTTCATACAAATCCATTTCAATTTTAAACCATAACTACAAAGTGTTTAAGTATACAACAGCTAAAAGAATGGCAAAGGTATTGCCAAAATTGATAGAGGTGGATCAATGTGGTTTTGTGGAGGGGAGTAAACTTGGATTTTATGAGTAGGCTAATGGAAGCATTTGCATTCTCTGATACAAAAGAGGCAAGAATTGAAGTGAGAGGGTTCCTATCTGATAAGTTGTGTTTGAAACAGAAGACCCAGGCAGGGGTGTCCTCTTTCCCCATTGTTATTTGCTTTATATTTAGAGCGACTGGCAAAGATATTCAAGGATATAACTGGTATGTTAATCAGGAAAATTTGGCTTTATTAGCTGAGGATTATGAAACTTTTTGACAAGATATAAAATCAATGAAGATAAAACATAGGCTATAGCCATAAATTATGTATCCATACATTAATTGGTTCAGCAATACACATATTTATGGGGGCCTGATAAGATGAAGTACTTAAGTACATGAATTAAAAAGGCTTTTGTTATGACAGCTAAGTATACATGAGAAGAGACTAAAAAGATAATACAAAAAACTGGCCAATCTTGTTTATGGATATAGATAGTAAGATGCAAGCAGTGAAAATGTTTTTAGTCCCTTTAGTTTTATGTTTATATGTATGTGTATATATATATATATATATATATATATATATATATATATATATATATATATATATATATATATATATATATGTGTGTGTGTGTGTGTGTGTATATATATATATATATATATATAGATATATATATATATGTGATATATGTGTGTGTGTGTGTGTATATATATATATATATATATATATATATATATATATGTATGTGTGTGTGTGTGTGTGTGTGTATGTATGTGTATATATATTATATTATATATGCCACTATCTTCAATAACTATTTTATCAATTCAATATCTAAGTTACTGAACCCTAACCCAAACTCCTCTATTACTAACATCTCCAACTTTTCTGAACCTACTCCTACCTAATACTATCTCCTCAAATACCTTCTCCCTCAAACTTGTACCTACTAGCTACATCAAAACTCTACTCTCTAAATTAAAACTATGCTCAACATCAGCTGACAGTATTCCTTCCACTTTTCTTCTACTAGCAGCTGACTCTTACACTCTCCCTGTATCTATCCTAATTAATTGCTCTATCTCTGAATCTAAAGTCCCTTCCATCTGGAAACAATGCTACACTCTACCTATACACAAAGGAGGTAACTCCTCTGATATCTCCAAATTTAGACATATCACTATCCTCTTCCCCTCTCTCTAAAGTACTAGAAAAATGTATTCATAAACAATTTATGCAATATCTAATACAGGAAAATCTGCTTACACCCACTCAACACAGCTTCAGACCCAAACATAGGACCACTACAGCTCTATTATCCTTCCTCAACACGGTCTCTATAGCCATGGACGACCATAAACTTATTTCTTGCCTATTCTTGGACCTCTCAAAAGCTTTTGACACCGTCTCACACTCTCTTCTGCTGCACAAACTGCATAACCTCAACATCTCCTCTAATACTGTTGCATGGTTCTCCAGCTACCTCACTGACAGATCTCAATCAGTGAGATGGCACTCTGCACTGTCCCCTCCTCTCCCTGTCAAAATGGGTGCACCTCAAGGGTCTATAATAGGGCCTTTACTTTTTAATATCTTTACTAATCAGCTCTACACCTCCTGTCCTCAGTCATCTTTAGTGCAATATGCAGATGACTCTACAGTCATCACCACAGCCAACTCTCCCTCTAAGCTCTTCTCAGCTACTCAGGCATCTTTTAACTTAGTTGAAACATGGCTCTCCAACAACCAGCTCATCCTTAACCTAAAAAAACAAAGCTGTTACACTTCTACCTAAAAATTTCTTAAATATTAAATCCTCCTTCTCCATACAATCCCTTATCAACACACCCATTCAGGTAGAATCTAGTACTAAGCTCTTAGGCATAACCATCGATGATCTGCTTAAATTTGACTTGCATGTTAATAACTGTATCAAAAACACACATTCAAAACTAGGGCTCCTTTATCGTAAAAAGAAATTCCTTACCCCTGAAGCCAAGATTACTCTCTCTCTTACCTACCTTCTACGCAGTCTAATGCACAATTCTCAAGTTCTCACAAATCTTAACTCAGCACTCCTGACCAAACTGGAATCTACCTACAAGGTAGCTAGATTTGCTGCCCAACAAACCTACAAATCCCATCACTGTCTCTCTCTAAAACACCTAAACTGGCTTGAATTACCCCACCAGCTTCTTCTCTCTCAGCTCCAGATCATCCATTCTATCCTATACCAGCCATCCTACTGCCCAGCACTATCCCCTCTCATAGGTTTCATAGGTAAGTACTAGGCTAGCTGCCCTAACAGGCAATTTTTAGCCTAGCCAGTTTCCGTTTTTGTGCTTGAAATAACCTACCCTATTTTGGTTATAGACTGGACTTACCCATCTCATGGTTGATTTTATATATATTACCCCTAATGAAAATAATTGGGATTATATTATAGATAATTTGATGGGACCCATGCATGGAATAAAGCATTTAGGCCTTACCTCTGTCCATTAGTAGTACAGGGCAGTCCTGGAGTAAATTTTCTGTTTTTCATCTATAGATCTAAGTTGTGCTTGAATATGGACAGGGGTGAACTTTGTTTTATATGGATGGGAACTCTGTTCCACAGCAGCGGTATCCTGTGCGAGATACACGTCCTTCCAAACTGTTCTGTTGATGTTGCAGAAGAGGTTTAGATCCCTAGACAGAGTATTTCTGATGCCATTTGACTTGCTGATGTGCAGAATATCCATCAGTAATGGGTTGGAGGATGCCTTGTATGCCAAATAAAGGTAATTCTTGGCAGTCTGTAAGTATAGTGACAGGCCTTTGAGCTGGTTCATACAGATATGTTATTTAGGCCTTATATCCTTTTAGTTAGACATCTCTGTATGCCATAGTGGTAGGGCGTTAGTGACTAGAATGAAATGCAAGAGCAGAGTCAACACATCTTGATGATGTTTTGATAATAGCCAGTTACTGTTCATGCTACTAGCTGTGCATCTAATCACTAACACAGTGTACTGTTAAAGCAGTCCTATACGAGTCCTAAACACTGCAGGGAGAAGCACGTTGTTCTGACTGTCAGGGCTTAACGCATCCTACTGCACATAAAAATGTCAAATTTTGTCTCTTGGAGTTCTCATAAACATGATTTAAGACATTCCAGACAAATGCTGAGTCTCAGTCAAAGTTAAATCATCTGCATTAACAAAACATTGTGTACAGAGGTATAAAATAGATTTTAGTCATGATGTCACACTGTTTAGTGAGTTATAAATAATACTTTGTAACGTCTACAGGTTCTAAATGGTATTCAAAGTATCATATGCATGCACTATTCCTACAGGACAGTGACTTGGTGTTAAAATAATAATTCTGAAATATCACTCTGTGTCCAGTATTAGTATAGCCTCATAACCATGTACACTGGAAATGTTGAACATTTCCATAATACTGTTGGCTCCCCCAGCATTCTTACAGACCTGCTAAAGAGAACTGAAATGCATCAGGTTACATTTGAACACACACACACACACACACACACACACACACACACACACACACACACACACTAGTATTAAAAACTCTATCAAGAAATTAGTAAAATGTAACTGCAGTTTCAAAGGAAAAGGACATTGCAACCATTCCACATACCACATGCAATGTTGAACACAACTGACAAAATTCTAACTGACCTCACACAGATACACACTGAATATCAATGGGAAGAATCACAGCTCTACTGACAGAGATGTGCAGTGAGATGATGATGCGGCCAGCTGAACTGTAAATAACTGTCATTTAAAGAAGTTACTCAGTATTTTGTGCCACTTGTCATTTCAGTCAAAAACTGTTATTTTCAGGGAAATACCAGACAGTTGAAATGTATGTCAAAAAGGGGCATTAAAAATACTCACCCATTGGCACTGGACAAACTGGCACTGACTGCACGCATGTTCAAATGCCCAATTAAAACCAAAACTTCCTACCTTTATATTAAAGAAACAATTTAGGACTGGCCCTGGTACCCATTGCTTCACTGTCTCAGCTGTTTGAACTGTCTTTCTTCCAGCTCCATATTTATTACTTCAAGCACTATTCTGTGTATATGGGGATGGACTGAGCTATTTTATTGCATCTTCTGCACTCATAGCCACTCGCAGACCATCTCTGGATTCAGTGGACTGAAGCTTAGCTGCATCAAGTTGGCTACCATATCATCCTAGGCTCTACTGGGAGGTTGGGCTCCTTTCAGTTTGCATACTTTAGTCAGCTGTGACTGACATGTTTTCATACTCCACACAGCTCATTTTGTCTGTTTTTTAACCAATGTTTGAGAAGCAGAGGTCTCCCATTATTCTCCCTCCAGACCTCTCCGAAGCTCTAACCAAGACCTACTAAAAATCTACAAACCCAAGTCTAAATTTGGACGCAACATGTACAGCTATCACCCCACTATTGCCTGGAATAGGCTCCCACTAGAAATCAGGACCCTTACACATCCTAAACAATTTAAGACAGCCACCAAAGAGCACTTTAAAAGTCACTGGTCCTGCCACTGCACTCTCCCTCCTTAACATCCCCTACTTCTTATACCTTAATCTACTTTCTGCCCTTAACCGCTCCTCACTAGCTCCCTCTAATCTTCCTTGACTACTCTTTCTACTGTCTTCTAACATCTATTAAGCAAATTGCCTCAGAGAAACATTCTATTGTAAATGTCTTGCCTTCACGCAGCTACATCTTGATAAAACTGTGTTTTTTAACCTCTTACCCCAAAAACTATACTCATCTTAATGACATTTCTTTTTTTACATCTTGAAATAGTTATGCTATACTCCTGATTATTGACAGTGTATAACATTGTATTGCTACTTAATGCCTTGTAATAATCCTGTAACATTGCTGTTTAATGCCAATTTATAATGACAATTGTATAATATGTTGGAACTCTTCAGCTCAGTCGGACAATCCTGGCCAACAAATGTAAAATAAATAAAATATATATATTATACATATGGGTCAGGCATATTTTATTAACAAGAGGAGAAGTTATAGATAACTAATAATGAGCTGAAGGAATTTACATTGGAGGGAAAGAGGGCAAGTAGGATAAGTTGATAGTTCCAACAGAACGAGATGGTTTAGGATCATCTGATTTGAGGGGATATTTTAGAGCTACAAAGTTAAGGTTCTTTTCCATAACACAAACAGAAGGTTGTAATTCAAAACAGAAAGTGATGATGAACCAGGGGGTAAAGTTCAAGAATTATAGAGAGAAGAACTTTGTATGTAGATCTTTAAAGAGAACAACCATACATAATATTACATTCAGAATGTAATAGGAATTATTCCAGAAACTAAGTCAACCAAGAATGGAAAAAGGATATTTTACCAATAGGGATACCAGCAAGTAGGAGTACATAAAATAGGGAACAGGGGCCTGGAATTTACTGGAGGAAACTGTCAAAAAGATCCAAGACACTGGGATTACACAACTAGAGCTGGAAATGCTAACAGTGGGATGAGGCCTAGATGACATTTGCAATGCAGGCTACAGACTGCCTTCCATACCAGGGATTGATATCGGAGTAAAGGCAAACAAAGACAGGAGAATCTTATGCAAAAGACCTGCCCTTGTAGACGTTTTTTTTTAAACATCTTAAATGAATTATCATTTGTGACACAGGCAAATTTATATTTATACAAAAGTAATAAAACCATATTAACAAATTAAATATTTTACTTCACATATATTGCTATACATCATATAACCTTAGCAACATTACATAAATTATTCAATTTCTGCCCCTTTTTTAAGCAAGAAACATCTTTACTAAACCATCATTTACAACATAAGCAATCATACATTTATATAAATGAAAACAAACTATGACGCAATCCTAGTTGCAAGCATTTTACATAAACTGAACTGACATAGTCCCAGTTGCAAACATTATACATCACTTATAATCTATCCAATCATCTTCAGTCAAACATTACATAGTTCACCCTGCCTTCTTTTAAACCTTATTCCTCCCCTGTAGGTATTGTTCCCACAATTCCCATTTTTTCCTATGTAGTTTTTTCCCACTCTTATCAAGATCTCATTTCCAGTTGTTTTATCTGTGTTACTATATTCACTACTTCTAATATAGTTGGTTTAGATCTTGATTTCCATTTTCTAGTAATTGCTTTTTTGGCAGCTACCATAATCAGACACAGCAAGGCCTTGCCATGTCTAGGCAATTCTGATTCATTTTCATAGCTCAGAAAAATCATCATCTTTGTCACACTAATCCAAAAACCCAGCATCTCCAACAGTGCATCCTGCAGGGAATCCTTAAAGTCCTCCAGCGCACCGCACTCCCAGAAAATATGTTCCCAAGTAGCTCTTTCTTTCCCATCATACCTCCAACATTTGCTGTCTACCCAAGGAAAAACCCTCTAGAGTCTAGTTGGGGTATAAAAATATCTATGTAAACATTTCCAAGCAAAAACCCTAAATCTTCTAGATTTTGCTGCATATTTGGGAGACATACATATATCCTCCCATTGTTTCTTTGTGAATTGTTTATCCAATCTCTCTTACCAAGCAATTCTAACATCCTCTGATTGATTCTTAGAGTTATCATGCAATATTTTATGTGCGCTACTAACTATTCCTTTTTTAATAGCAGCTTCTGTTCTAGATTCTACGAAAAACTCTACAAGCGCTGGTCTTTCATTTAGGGCCTTCCCCATTTCATTCTCTTTGCCTCCACTCTGACAGCAATCCTTGACAGGGAAGGCAATCTCTAACCTGTAGTCCAAATAAATTCTTAGCTTCTTCCCATTCCATTACCTTCCCCTCTCTAGATATTTGCTCCCAATACCTTGGTTCCTTTGCCAGTTTTCTCCAATAAATTCCAGCCCCTCTTGTTTATTGTCTATATGTCTAAATGCAATCATCTCCTATCAGCAGAATCTCCTTTCTCCATTCCTGTGTTGGCTTAGTTCTTAGAATACTTTGTTACTTTATGGATATAATATTCTATATGATTATTGTTGTTCTGCTTAAAGGCCTGCATCCAAAATTCCAGTCTCTCCTCCTTTCTTGAGCTTCTCCCAGTTTCAAGATCCTCCTTTTCCACTTCGAATTATAGTTTCCTGCTTGTGCTATGTGTAAGAGCCTTAATTGTTTTGCTCTGAAATACCCCTTCAAATTGGGTAATCCCAATCCGCCCTGTTCTATTGGAAGTATCATCTTATCCCACTTGACTTTTGCAATCTCCTCCTCCCAGATAAAGTCCATCGGCTCTTTATTAATTGCTATCCACAACTTTTCCTCTGGTTGATAAAAATATGCCTGATATGTGTACAAAACTAAAGAGACTAAAATCATTTTGATTGCTTGTATCTTACTATCCATATAACAAAGCTTCCATTTTTCTCAGTTTTTGTATTAAATTTTGTTTAGTATCTTCCCACATATTCTTAGCTGATGCACCAGAATCATTTTTAATCCATATTACCAAATGCTTCATTTTATCATGTCTCCATAAATATAGATAATGCTGAACCAATTTGTGTGTGGGTACATAATTTACCGCTATTGCCTTTGTTTTGGCTTCATTAATTTTGTATCCTGAAAAGATATGAAACAGTCACAAAATGTTCCACAACACTGTAATGTCTATTTTTGTTTCTTGTCAGGTATAAAATATCATCTGCAAACACAACCAGCATTTCTTGACTACCATACCAATTATATCCTTGAATTTCTGAGTCCCTTATTTTCTGTGCCAGTGGTTCTAAATATAATGCAAATAAAGGGAGGATTCCACTCCCGATATCTCTGCTCAAACAGAAATTATCAAAGAGACCCAACCCACTTAAATTTTCACCTCCAATACCTCATATATTCTCCTAATCATCCTTATAATGTCTTCAGGAAATGCAAATGCTTCCATTGCCCTGCTCATGAAGTCCCAGCTTACTCGGTCAAATGCTTTCTCTGCATCAAGAACCACCACCAACCATGGTATTTTCTTACATTCTGCTTCCCTCTGGATTATTAATGCTCTGTTAATGTTGTCAAATGTTTGCCTCCCCTCCACAAAACCACATTGAGCCATATCTATCAGTTTTGGCATTCTTTTTGCTGTTATAGACAAGAATACTTTATAATTATGGTTT
The DNA here is from genome assembly GCF_019279795.1 of Protopterus annectens. NCBI lineage: Eukaryota > Metazoa > Chordata > Ceratodontiformes > Protopteridae > Protopterus > Protopterus annectens. The sequence continues at coordinate 1,752,852,341 of NC_056728.1, read as the reverse complement.
AGTACTGAAATGGACCTGTATGAAAATGGGTCTGATGGACCTTTACCCTCTTTAGGTATTACAGCTACCACTGCTTTCCTTCCAGGATGTTGGTACGTCTCCTCCTCTTAAATTAATGTTAAAACCTTCCAGATCTTTATCAGTTTTTTTTCCCTCCTGGCTTCCACACTTCCACAGGAATACCATCTATTCCTGGGGACCTTCCTATAGATTGGTTATACATCACAATTTTTATTCTACCTCCTCCTATCCTAACAGTTAGTAAGTGAGCCTCATCTGCCTCTGACCTTGGCATATTTAATTCTTCCATAAACATTTTAATTTGCATCTTTTCTTGATTTCCATACTTCTCTCTCTGCTTTATATGGACTTTCAAAGAATTTCCAAAATATTTCTAATACCTCTACAGAATATTTTGTTACCTTCCTTGTTATAGGCTCCCCAAGCTTGGCGACAGCCCTTTCTACTTTCTGATGCCCGAGTTGCTCTGCTAAAGGTTTTTGTGCTCTAGCATTATTATAAATAAATAAATTAAAAAAAAAACAGTTGCTCAACAGCAATCTTTCTAAACTTGTGCATGCTATCAAGGTAATCCCTAAGTTTCTGCTTAGCATTATGCCATTGATCCTCTTTTTGTTCTGTCAGATTCTCCCTGTTCTGCAATACTTTAACATTTGGCAGTCCCTCTAAATAATTATTGTTACTTCTTAACCATATCTCCATTTCTTTTATTTTCACCATATTTTTAAACTCCACCTTAATTTTTCCCACTCCCTAGCTATATTTTCAGAAGTTTCTATCCTCTCCAATAGCTCCTGAATAATCTCCACTACCCATTTCTTAAATTCCTCTCTTTTACACAGATAAGTGGGAAAGTGCCAGTGTCTCATTTTTATTTCATTACCCTGTGTAATTATTTTAGTTATTACTGGAGCATGATATAAAATAGTTATTGAGTGCATATCAAGACCTTCAATTAAATGCACATGTTTCTGTGAAATGTAAATTTTGTCTAGCCTATCTCAGTTTTTATACCTTGGGGAATAAGATGTAATTTCACTCCTAACTCCTATTACTGAATTCACATCTTCAATGCCAAACACTTTCATAAATTACTTCTAAAATCTACCTTCCTTTGTTATACTTTCCCTTTAAGGCCCCCCAGACACACCTTTACTGATGCAAATCAGATCCCAGTCCCCACCTACAAGTAATATTCCTTGCTGAAAACTAATTATTTCACCCAGAATTTTCTTAAGCTCCATTACAGCAGTTTTAAGTGGAATATAAATACATGCTAGTGTAATCCCTCCTACCTTGCCAGTAGCACCTTAGCACTGGAAATCTGCCATTATCTTTTTTATCCTCTTCTATCAATACTGGAGCTTCTCTTGCAATTAATACAAGTACTCCTCTTTTCCTTTGTCCCAGGTATTCCAGTGAATAACGGACTCTGAAAACCTTCCTCAAATTCACGTTTAGTTCTCAGTGTATCTTCTGCAACATAGCTATTTGCATTCTACAATTTTTAATACAGCTCACTACCCTTTCTTTTTTGTATTTATCTGTGAGTCCATTGACAGTTAAAGACATTACAGAAAGCATCATTGCATTAAAAAGTTATTATTCCTACCTTTTTATGTATAAACACTTTTTTTAAATGTCTAGTTCCAGCTTTTGTGTTACATGCATACACTGTTTGACAGGTTTTTAAGTTTTATACAGCTGTTTCGTGTCATATCCAATTAAGCCTATTGCCACATCTTACAAAGCAAAGCCTCAAAAAAACAAACAAAAAAAATTGCTACTCCCCTAAAACCTATTAGCTTAATATTAACACACAAAACTATGTACATCTTCAAATACTGAAGTTTCACCCTCCTGATAAGAACAAAAGTCCTTAACTGACAGCCACACTCAGACTCAAGTTAACCTAAAAGAAAGGTTAAACATGCTAAGTAGCATGGTACAGCCTGTACTTCTACTAAGTGCTAATTGGTTTTGTCTTTTCTTTATAGCTCTCCCAGCTGGAAGAACCACTGAATGCTTTCAGACATCATCTCCTAGACAGTTTCTCTTTGCAGTTTTTTTTCAGTCAATCGCTCTCCACTAGACTGTAACCAGTTTCTCTTTATCAGATTGTCTCCATGGCGACAAGAACCAAGCAGAGAGTTTTGCTTTAGCAGATTGTTTCCATGGAAACATGAAGACCAGCTGCTGAACTGCTACTGAGCATACGTGTAGTTGCTAAAAAAAAAAAAAAAAGTCTCATAATATTTAATATTCTTTTTCATTTACTTGATTACTCTTAAAACTTGTTACTAAATCAACCCAACGTCCTTAATCCAGTCATTCCGCATGCAAGAAGGAGAAAAAGTAAATTAACTTTTCTTTTGTCATGCTCTTTTAACCAGGCTTTTTTTCACTGCATTGCCTACATTTCTTAAAAATGAACAAGAAGAGAAAAAGAAGGTAGAAACAAAAGGATAAAAAAGCAGCAGCACCTGTTTACAATCACCATTACTCTTAAAAATAACTGAGAAAACTTTACAGCATGCAAAGAAAACCATACACCACAAAAACAGAGCTAATAAGGAAAAAAATATTTACTTACAGTTAACTTTCTACCTCCTCTGCCCCTTCCCAAAGCATTTTTTGAACATTAATCACAAAGTAGTGCATATACTTTAGAGTCCCCCACAAGTCCAACACGTTCTCAAAAAGTCCACTATTTCCAGATTTTCTTCTTCTGTCATACTTCACAAATATAATTACTGCATTGTAATCCCACATTAAGTTACTAGTTCTATTACTGTTAATCTCCACATCTCAAATCCTGTCTCTGCCTCATTTCCCACATACTCTGAATTCTTCTAGTCAACTCTCTGAATTCTTCTAGTCAACTGTCATGCTTCCTTCCTTCGCTCCAACATTTTCCATTGAAATATTGGAAAAAATTTCACAACTACAATCTTTCTGTTGTCTTTATTTACTTATTCCAGTTTGGTGACCGGGGAGATCCACTGGGCTCGAGAGCCCATTTCCAGTGGAGGCCCACGGAGGAAAGATCCACAATACAAAGTTACATTACATAGAGAATTACAAGAAAAATATTTGCACTGCAATCAACAGGTAGTATTACGGTCAAAACAGGTATCATTCAGTAAAGACAGCAAAACTATTAAAAAGTTTTCAAGAGAAAGACTGGTATACAGCATAATGGCTGGATGTTACTGTTTAATTACATTTATAATCTAAGTATATGAGAGAACTTAAGAAGGTATGAAGGTTAGCCAGGAGAGAAAGAGGAGCAGAGTTTGGGAGGTATGAGTTGAAGAGTGCAGTTACATTTCCTGTGAAGAAACAGGTAAGAATAAAGTTGTGTTTTGAAGGTGTGTGGATTGTCACAGGTCATCAGAGTTATTTTCTGGCTAGGGAAAAGGAGAGTAGAAGCTGACCAGCTGGGTGCTTGGGTTTTTGGATGATTATAAAGTTTTGGTGACTAGGTCTAAGGGGGGTAAACATGGTTGTAGGATATTAGATAATGCAGGGCAGCTAGTAGGTTGGAATAATAATTTGAAAAACAAGCAGGAGAATATCCTGCTGTTTCACAACTCACTTTTTGGTGGACAAACTTTTCTATTTCCTCCTCAGTACGTATTTCATCAAAAAATTATTTTGTCCCTCCAGGGAAGAATACTTTAAAGACAACTGGGTACAGCTATTTGAATCTCACACCTGTGTCTCAACATTCCCTGAACAGTAGAAGAAATTTTTTTCTCTTCTGCCTGGTGAACAATGAGTAATCATTCTCCACACTCTGCTGTCTTCTACTTTTAGTACTTTGTCCTTCTGCCACAGTTTTGTCAAAATCAACTCATTCTGCTGGTAGGATTGCATCTTTACTATTAAAGGTCTAGGTTGCTTTTTCATAGCCAGGTTTGGAACATACACATTATATGCCCTTTCAACTAACAACTCCCTGCTGTGGAATACCATTCCAGATGCTTATTTGTGCTTTCATAAAATTAATGCAGTCGGTTCCTTCCAGCTTCTCCTGTACAGCTGAAAATCTCATGTTTTCCCTAAATGCTCTGTCTTTAATTCTATTATTTTTGAAACATCTCTTCCTGAGCAGTCTCGTATACAGCCATCCTTTTCTTCATTTCGACCTATTATTTTTGCAGCTTTATCACCTCATCTGAATATTTGTTTAAAGCTTCTTCCATTTTTTTCCAGCCTTCTACTGTTTTTGTTTACATACTCCATCCGTGTTTCATTTCTTTTAACCAGGTCTGTATGCAGTTGTCTTGTATCTTTTCTGTAGGTTACTGGAATTCATGTCTGGAGGTTGAATTGCTTTTTGCTGAATGGCTGCAGAACTTTCCCCAGTCAGTTCTTCTTCAGTTTTTGCAGCTCATTTTTTCCAGGTCCTCTGTATTTCTTTTTACCTGGCATCCAGGTGGTACACTTACTAGCCAGTTAGTGAAATTTATCCATAAACACAAGTCTACTGGTCTTCTCTGCAGAGTTTATGTTTTTACACTGGGAGAGCTAGAATTAAACGGTTACTCAGGTGTGCAGCCATCTTGGAAGTCCCTGCTCTGGTAGAGTTTTTAGTTGAATCTTGAACAGAAGCTACTGTTAAAATATAAAAATTAGTAGGGCATATAAAATATTGCATGATATCTATAAGAATCAACCAGAGGAAGTCAGAAAGGACTGGGAAGATATACTGTTAAAGCAAAGCAATTCACATATGGAAGGAAGCCTGAAACACTATAATGGAAGGACATATGTATGGCTCCCAAGTATGCAACAAAGTCCAGAAGGTTTAGGGTCTTTGCTTGGAAGTGTTTGCATATGTATTTTTATACTCCAAGCTGACTCCCCCAAATTTTTTCAACACGTAAATTGCAAATATAGGAGAAGTGATAGGGAAAAAAGAGGTAACTAGGAGCATATGTTTTGGGTGTGTAATGAGATGGCAAATTTTAAAAATCCTCTAGAGAGTACACTGTCAGAAATACTGGGTGAGCAAATGGCTATAACTATGGAAATAATTCATTTGAGTTGGGACACAGGATCTGGATAGCCTAAACATAGAAAGGCCTTAAGTTTATTTCTGTTGGCTGCCAAAAAAACAATAACTAGAAAATGGAAATCAAGGCTAAACCAATTTTTTTCAAAACACTGAAAATTATAGAGGAGATTTTTTTAGAAAAGGGAAGGAACAAATTACATAGAAATAAATAGAAATTGTGGGAACAGTACATGCAGAATAATGTTCAGGAGGAGTAAGATTTAAGGGAAGCAGGAATTCAGCAATTCATGTAATGACAGTTACAAAGAAAGGATGTGCAATGTATAATGTATGTAAATAGAAACAATGTCGATATGAATTGTTTAAAAAATTATTTTGTAACGAGTGTCTTAAATGTGTCTGCTGAAGCTTTTCGCCCTGAGTCTCCACTGAAAAATGGGCTTTTCCCAGTTGATTTTCCTGGTCAACAAAGACAATTATAAATACATTTTCCTCTGTTTTTTGATCTTATAAAGAAAGCAGGATGAATGGACTGGCTTACAGACAATACTAACAATTCTTTTAAAAGTAATTAATCCTATAGATTAAGCCTTAGGGACACCAGATTACCAGATTCTAGTTAAAGACCACATATGGTTCCCGACAGGAGACAGACTGAAGCTTTGAGATCTTCCATGCAGAAGTGATGGTCATTAGAACAGTTTCTTAAAGGAAATAAACTTCAAAGTGGAATACACAGACTCAAATGGGGACAGGCAAATTTGCTACTCATGGAATTCAAGTCATAAGGAAGCAAAATGTTCTTCAGTGGATAACAGATATGCATACTACCTGATGAGCCAATGCTATCCTAACTTCGACAGCATCATGACCAACGAGAACAGCTGACACCTGTAACCTGAATATGGTATAAATGAATTCCAAACCATACAAGTGCTTTGAATAAGTCAAAAGTGCCTACATGCTGGCTGATCAGGGTAGACAGAAACATCTTTCTGCTCAAAGGAAGAAACTTTTACAGATGGCAGAGTACAGCTGATACATGGAAGGCTTGTTGCTGACTTCACTCAATTATGACACCACAAAAAGGAGCAAAAGTAAGCTCAGGATATCTAAAATAGGAACCATATGCTTACTGACCCACATGAGGGTACAAAGAAGTTTGCTGTACTGCCAGGGACCTAACAGCCTCAATCCAAATCTTTTTGACTAGTAATGTGTGATCCAGATCAGTTACTTTTTATTCTCTGAATTTTCTGATAAGTAAAAGTAATTTAGCAAAACTGAACACGAATCTCCCCTGCATGTGAAGAAGAATTTGTTCATTGCCAATTTCTCCCTGCCCTTATATATTGGGAGCAGGCAGGGAAACAGCACCTTCTTTCAAATGGGAAACTGATCCATTTCCAAGATATCCCACTCCTAGAACACCTTAAACAGCACTCCTAAATCTTCAACTCCAAGAAATGAGTGAAGCCCTGGCACAAGGAATCCACAAGGGTACTTACCTTGGATATATATAGTTGAAAAAGTGATGCTCATGTCTATAACCTATAGCTAGATGTTTTTCACCTTTCTGAAGTGGGGTCATTTGGCTGCATACCCCCATTATTTCTTTAGTTACCACGCAATGGACCAGCTGTCATATACATCAAGAGAGGTCCAGAAAAAGTTCCCACTTGGAGCCCTTGTCACCTGAAAGACTGTATGCAACTACAAGTGGTTCATCTGGAGCACACACTTTCTCTTGGTGGTGGACCACTTTCCTTTGCAAATAAAGAAGCCATGATAAGCTCTATACCCTTCCAATGTGTATCCATTGTTAGGACTTGTGATGGAAGTGGCCACAAGAATGGGAGACTAACCTTAAGAATGTAGCAGATTGTTCAGTGCTACACAGCTTGGCAACTAGGGACTGACAGGAGAAGATCTGTGAATGTATGATAACTCGGTAGCTACTTACACCTCAAAATCCAGTACAAAACTTAACACCCTGAGGTGTGTGAAAGGCACAATTAAAACTCTGGACACTATTAAGCTTAGAATGTTCAAAAATGTTTTGGCCTGAACCCTCTGCTCCGCCCTCATATAGGTTACCAGTGACATGACTTCATACAACCTCTCAGTGGGCAGGAGCAACCAGTAATAAAGGTAACCAGTTTCAATATGATGAATCCTCAGAAACACGATTACAGCAGACTTCCACTTTATGATGATCACCAGAAACAACAACCAGAGACTACAGCCATGGAAGCATCCATTCCAGGGACCCCACCAGTCACTCACTCACTTGGGATAACAGGAGGCAGTCATCCAGGTAAAGGAGCACATGGGTTTTTCATCTTGAATGCCCTCAATCACAGTGGCAAACACCTTGATAAACATCCGGTTACCATATGCTAGACCAAATGGCAGTATAATCATATTAAAATGGATACCCACTCTGAACTACAGAAACTTCCTATGTGGACCCCAGACACTGAAGTATCACAGGACATTCATCATGTCCCATTGACACTATCCGGGATCCATGTAGTGACAGTGACAAGACCAGGAGTGCTACCATCTGGAACTTGACATGCATGTGATTACTGAAGTTTCTGAAGTCCAGGATAATGTTGATGTCTCTCAGACCACGGTGGAAATAGGAAGAGGTGGCAGTAGAACTCCTGACTTGTTTGGAGGTTGAGGTACAGAGGCTAAGCCTATCATAAGAGATCTGAGTCTAAGCCTATCATAAGAGATCTGTGCAAAAATCCAACTAGGGAAAGAGCTCAACAGTACTAAGATGTAGCCACTGTGACCACTTTAACTAATGGTATAACCTGGTGGCTCTCAAAGTCATGGTGGGCATGGACAACTGCCCCCCAAGGCAGGTAGATTCAAATGATGGTCAGGACAATGGCTGCTGGGCCAATGATGTCATCATCTTGGATGGCTTATGTAGAAGCTGAGAGAGAAGGGCCATTTAGCAGTTGAAGACCCTTGAGAACATGCCAAGATCTGCAAAGGAGCTTCTTTGTAGTGTTTGACAAGGTTAATAAGAAGGGGTGCCCAAGGCAGGGTCACACAAATACCATACTAGAAAGACTGTTCCCTCTTCTGGAAATCATTAGCTAGATCTTCAAACAGCTAAGAAAAAAAGGACCTCCCATCAGAAGAGGATCTAGGACTCCTTGCTATAGTGCATACTTAAGGGAGGAAAGCCTGAGCCATGCCAGCCAGCAAAGCAAATTTTGACCCTGTTGCTTTCACCCCAGGATCAGCACACTAAAGTCACACTGCCTTAAATAGAATCTGCAGACAGAATAAGCAAGTTCTTTCTGAAGCGCAAACCCAGGAAATGCCGAAAGCTTCTCCAACACCAGATGGATTCCATACACTAGATCGAAGGTTCACTACTTCGAAATAGTGTACGGAATGTACACTGCTGCGAAAGTGCACAATCGAAAGTGCACTTACGCGAAGTTCAGTACAACAAACGGGCGTTGTACTGAACTTCCGTGTAGTACTCACGGAACTTAGGGTTAGGGCATGGGTCATGGTAAGGGGATAGCCCATTACCATGACCCGTGCCCTAACCCTAAGGTCCATGACGACTGCAGCACAGTGAAGGACATAGCAATGTCCTCCACTATGGTGCGATAGTCACGAACCTTAGGGTTAGGGCATGGGTTAGGGTAAGGGGAAAGCTTTACTAACTATCCCTTACCCTAATCCATGCCCTAACCATAAGGTCCATGAGTATCGCACCATAGTGGAGGACATAGCTTGTTTTTTGATGTCCTCCACTGTGCTGCGGTACTTTCGGTGAAGTGCACTTTCGCGGAAGTTCACTTTCGTTAAAGTGAACTTTCACGTAAGTGAGGCTTCCTATTACAAGTTCGAAGTTGTGAACTTTCATTCTTGTAATAGGAATCCCACCAGATACACTATGATACTGACACTTGGACAGATTTTGGCATTTATGCCCCCACAATGACAGAATGGAACACCTTCTTGTCTGCCCTGTTCAAAGTTTAAAAATACAGGCCATAGTCCCTATTTACTGACAAGTAAGTCCTACTTTCTGTACCAATAGTATCAGGTAAGAGTATGCCCTGGAATGCCTAATGAGGCTCTTGCTCCATACAGGGGATCTTTCCTTCTGGGAGCTGAAGGAACAGAATCCAGGTGCTTCTAGGCTGCCAGTATGAGATCTATGGTGACGGGGATGACCCATGCTTCCTCCCCCTCCTTTCTCATCAAACTCATTTAGACACCTCTAGCAAAAGGAATGGGAGTTATAGGCCTGTTCAGGGTGGACTTCATGAACCTTAAGCTCCCTCTCAAATGATGGGATCATCTAGTGGTGAGATGCAAGCAGAGACATTTTGTTATCCTTCTAAGTCACAGATAATATCCTCTAGATAGTTTGACTTCTCCCATGATGCAAACTGGGAGGAAGATCCCCTTCCTACACAACTCTGAAATGGGCACCCTCATCCACATCTATGTGCACTGGTTCAAGTCTAAAGGTGTCAAGCAACAGGAAAGTAAAGCATGAGGATGACTGAACTGCTGGCAGCTTTGGAACTCAAGGGGCTTGAAATGATCCTACAGCTGGCACTGGGTCATTATCTATAAAGGTGTGCTCCTAAAAGAGGAGGTCCAAGTAGAGATCAAACCATAGCTTGAAGTCAAGGGTAAGGACTTTAGACCCTGGAATGGAAGTAACCATCTGGTTCTTCTCCCTAGGTCACTCTGCTTTCCTGGACCCAATGGGCAACTCAGGCAGGGGAGCCATTAGTTTTTAGTGCGGCCACCAAACTCAGGACTGGGGACTTGGGCTCATTGGAAGCAGCAGAGATGTGACTATGCTCACATTCCTAAGTAGGTTACAGGTGGTACACTTGTCTTGGGCCCCTTGCTATGGACAAAAGTAGAAGACTGATATAATTCAAGTCACTGCTACACAAAGATGAGGAAGGACCAATAAGCTGTCATGGAGATGGAATTACCTCCAAGAACAGTACTGTTATTTCCCCTCCACTTCCTTAACCATTTGATAGTGATCCAATAGAGGCCTGGAGCAATGCAAGGTACTCTCCCACCGATCCCCTGCTAGGCACTCTCTGTGAGTAAACAAAGAGGCAAACAGCTTCTCCTCTGTGCCTACAGATGGTAAATTTGAATCACTAGCACTGAAAGTAGTACTTCGCATCATGTTTCTTCTCAAATCAGCAGGAAAACATGACAAAACCCATCTTGGCTTGTAATTTGTCAGACACAAGTAAAATACATTCAGTGGTTTTGATACCTGGGGCATCAGGCATGGAAAATCTTCCAAGCTGAATAGAAGGACAGGGAGATGTTTTGGACAAGTGTCAGAAAAGAACAGTCAAGTCACAGGGGCCTCACAGCCTCAATCCATATTCGTCTTGGCCAATAACTGGTCTGTAAAACCTCTACTACTCACCGAGTCTGACAACATAATGTGCACTGATAAACTGTTACAAGCTTCCAAACTTGGGCACTTTAGAGAAAAACAGCAGAACGGGACAGGTAGAATGGATATTTCCAACTGCAAACAAACTTGAGGAGTGCTACCGATGTTAATTCAATCAACCTTGCTACAAATGTCCTAGGCAGCATCACCCAAGTCATAACATACTGGCACAAAAATGACAAAAACTAAAACAGCAGCTAAGCAAGCGCATCCTCAATCTAATATGGTACATGTCAGCAGTCTGTGACCTTGGAGGTGTGTGCAATACTCAAGATAAACAAGAAACTAGGGAACACATTAATATCCAAGGTCATGTGACATCAGAGTGAGAACAATTAAATGGCAATGATGTGTTGGACGGGGGACCTGCCCTCCTGTAATAATAAAGACTGGAAAATGTGCAGTTTTGTATCAATTCATTACATAGTTCAAAAATGTTCAGATTCACAGCCTATATGGCATTCTGGCTCTAGACATTTAAAGTTAAACTAAATCAGCTTCAGCAAGTTATCTAGTAAATAATGAAAACATACTGTTAATGAAATGTGAAGATATGACAACTTTCGAAGAAATGTGTGTTATAAAGTCTGCTTAACAGCAGCAGTTAAACCTTATACAACCACAAGCCACTTTTGTTTTCCCAATCTGTCCCAAGTAAAAATAAATATTTCCATTAAATTATATTCTACTGACTCTGGCACTTTATACATGACACCACCATTTTTTCCAAGAAAAAAATTAAGCCATGCTTAAAGCATTTCACCTCCATCTGTCACCTAAACCATTTTATGTTCTGATCTTTTTACTAAAACCTACTTCCCACATGTTGTCTAAATACTACTACTATTAATAATTATACATTATATCCAGCTCCATTTTCTTTCTTGCATGACTGATTCTCCAGTTATCGCCTTGTACTTCAGCCTGCATCCCTCCTACTTCTGTCAGGTCCATTGCCCTAGATGAGTACTTCAACATTCTGCTGAAATGAGTGACCCAGGCTATATATGACTACAAATACCCTCCTTCTTACCCACTACAGCCTGAAACAAGCAAATTATCCACAATTACCCAAAAGAACTACATTATTTTGCACTTCTTTCCATTAATCCTCAACATCATTTATCTGACTACCATGTAAACTGCACTGAGTCTTTATGGAGACTAGCCGTCTTTACCTGTGAACAACATACATTGCCTTTACTCATCCAGCAATGCCTCGGCCACAGAAATAGCTCAATGTGGACAGGTAAGATACCTGTAGTGTAAACTTTTGTTGGTAAAGATGATTAACATTCAAAAGATACAGGCGGCTACACCAAAGAACTTGCTTAACAACATTCTCTTCAAAACAGTAAGGTACTTTATTTGAGTTTTAATTATTCAGGAATTTATTTAGTAACAGGTTAGTGAAAGTTTCTAGTTATACTACTTCTGTGTGAGACAGCGTTGACTTGCACAGGAAATTACAGAAGGCCATCTGCCCTTAGACAAGTCATTTATGAGCTACCAAGGTGAAAGTTACCAAAAAGCTAGACACACTAAGCAAGATAAAAATTGGTCTACAACAATTAAGAGAACTTTTTTTACTTCTATTTTGTAAGAAACCAAATATATGAAAAGGTATTCAATGTTAAGTGTTTTCTGTGTGTGTGTGTGGGGGGGGGGGGCAGGGGGGACTCCTAAATTGGCTGATAAAGAAGGCTGTGGTCTCTGTGCCCCCTTGTAGTGAAATACTCTTAAGACCCTGTACCTTACAGGAAATTACATTTTCATCTTGCAGTAGGCAGTTTATTGGCCTGAAAACTCAAAATTCAATGGTATGCTTTTAAAATTGCATCATTCTATTAAGTGTAAGAAAAGTGCTAACAATCAATGGTGGAAAGCGGTGGGGCATGCAGGTTTCAAATGGATGTTTTGTAAGACTCAAACTTAAGTGTCACAGAATGCTCTACAATGGTTTTCGATAATTTTTAACTACTGAAAAACATCTCTGGTAATTCAGTTAAAGATATATTCCTGAAGAAGAATGAAGATAATGTACATAACATACCTGACCCTTCCTGCGAATTTTAGCACGACGATACTTCTCTCTGTGTTTGACTCGTGGATTCCGATCAATCTTCTTTCGTTTAGGAGTGAGACCCTTGTTCTTAGCAATCTACAAAGAACAGTACCATATATTGAAGTTTATTGCAATAAAGGAAATGTGCAAGCAAATAGCAATTCTAAAAATGTAAGTGCGCCTGTATGGGTATAAGACAGTTGGGGAAGGAATATTATCTGAATAACCTGTTCTCACATGCATTTCTCCACAGATGACAGCCTTCAAAAGCTTCAGTACTGAAAAAAGCATAAAAAAGGTACTTCATATGTAAACTATGAAAGGCAGAGCTCCCATATCTACTCCTTACTAATGTACTAAGCTGGGAAGTCACCAAGCTTAAAGGTAATAGTATACATAGTACTGGGGATGTTGTTTCAGTCCAAAATAGTCAACAACACATTTCTTCAACAGCAGCACTTTCACAGAATGCTGGCTCTGGAGAAATGCACTGAAGCTAATTTCATGATAAACAGCAGCAATACACATGACTGAAGAAAGCAACCATCTGGATGAATCTCAACAGTATTCTAATGTATCAAATAACAATAATGAAATACAAGACAATATCCTTCCTTTTGAAGAGCAGAACTATATTACGAAGATATCTGAAATGTTTACCTATACAGGCATGTTTGCTCGTTTCTGCATATGCTCAACATAAGTAACTTATTTTGTTTCATTCAGTGAAACCCTGAACTACCTCATACAAATACTGCTAAAAAATGAACAGCAATGAAATCTACTTTGACAGCATCTGTCCAGCAATAATAAAAAGCAAATGCCACTGTTGGACACAGGGATGGGATAAAGGAGTGAGGCAAAATCTCTGGACCAGTCTTCTACCCATGCCCTCCATAACTCAGATTAATGAATGCTAGCAGTGGGTGTGAAGAGACGGAGTGGGACTACAAGTAAACCATCAGTCCTCCCTCACAACATAAGTGCCTAGAATGCAATGTCATTTGACCTAAAACAATTATCCTTTCCTGAACCCAACCTGTCTCTTCCAATCACTTGTCCTGACTCCCAACACAACGTCTGACTGACTTTAATACATCCCCCACCTCCACCTGCACACAGGAAATACACAAAACCACACTGTATTAGTGCACTCGGTGGGTGCAAGTCTGCATCTAGGTGCTTCAAGGTGTAAAAGCAATTAATTTTTCAAATCAGTGGACAGTCTGTAACTTCCGTCTTGTAATTTCTTATACAAACTGAAATACTAGCAGGGAACAGGTTTGAAACACACCTGGAACCAAATGGGAAGCTTGGAAAGAGTGTAACAGTTGTTACGGCATCCTGATTAGGATAGGATGTGCGACTTGTTTCTCTCTTCAGTCCTGCCCTTATTAACAGGGTAGGAAGCAGCTTCCAAGTCTTTTAGAGAATGTTACTGGACTTCCACTGCTTTTGTTTATTGCTAAATGCAGACTGACAGCTAATCTGCTAACTAAAAGGAAAGGAACAGACAACTAATGTAAATGCACTACAGAGGCTTTGTATGTCAATGTCTCAGTCTTCTGGGTTTCTAATACCATGACTGAAATGGACAGCATTCCTAGGTCACGGTATGATTAGAGTTGATGAAATTAGTGTGATTTCAGTCTCTGATGTTAGCCAAGAGTGTTTTTCTCAGCAAACGCAATATGCCCAGAACTGACACCTTATGTAATTCATAACAGTTACATGTTTAGGTGACATACCTAAGTAAGACTGTAGATTCTTTATTAGACCCATTGCTCCCACTACTATTGGAATTGTCTGGGTTATCCTTCTTCCACATTGCTCTTGCTTTTGCCTGCAAATCCTGTTATTTTATGACTTTGTTTCTCTGTATGAAAAACACTAATTAGTGGGTGTAGCAATTACAATGAGCAATGTTACTTTTGTCTTTTTTCATGGACTACTATATCTGCTTTTCTTGCATCTATTTTTTGAAATATTGGTAATGGGTGACCACATGTTATATACTCTTCATTGTTCTCTATAATGCTTTGTGGTTCATGTTTCCAATGCTTCTCAGCTACTTTAATATTGTACTGTTTACACAATCCCCAATGCAACAATCTTCAATTATCGTACTTTTCAGTATACAGGTACACTGCCAGGAGTGCATCACATGCAGCAACAAGATGTGCAACTTTTATTTTTTAAGAGAACCTGCAGTTGCCTGATTCTCCCACATTTTCAATGGATTTTGTAAACCAACATGTACATAGCCCACTATCCTGGACCACTTCAATTACCACCGGTAGGGGGGAGATGTTGGAGTTGCTTCATAAACATTTAAGGATTTATAAGCAACTATTCACTGTTGCTCGACTCACTGTCAATGAAAGATGCCCTTTAGCTGTTTTGCCAATGAACTGGAGGGTTGTTCATTGCAATGAAAAGCATACCTGTACAGCAGTTTGATGTAATTTGCCAAAGGAAAGATGATTTTAGTATGCCCCATGAATAAGTCCAGCTCTGCACACCTATTAGCCCTGACTGTGGATCTAGATTTAGCGGTGGGGGAAATCAGAGGCAGCACAGTCCCTACTACCCATAATACCAGCACAGTCCCTGTTATGGGACTCGCAATGCAACTTGCTGGGAGCCCTAAAACCTTAACAACCCTGTTAATGAAGCCAAATTTTGGGTTAGTAGCTGTAGCATCACAGGATTAACAATCAAATCAGCTTGCATGTGTGCACGCACGCATGCTCACACACACACACACACACACACACACACACACACACACACACACACACACACACACACACAAGGACATAAATATGCATCTTGTTAAAAAGTTAATATGCCAGTTCTACCTAAATTGTGCTCATTTATGCTTCTCTGTTACTTTCCTCTTGACTTTAATGACTATACTACCTCAAATAAACATCAAGGTATGCATACTGCACTGAAGATTGTGCTATATGACATGAACTACCACATAGGCAGCAATCTACTTAACACCGAATGCGTGATAAGAGACCTTGGGACCCAGGTGGGGCAGTAGTCTCTCCTTTGATAGTCACATTGCCACAGTAGTCAGGAAGTCCTACGTGGCACACATCATAAAAGGGTTCTCATCCAGGAAAAAAGAGCTCATTGTTCCCCTCTACTTGACACTCAGACCCATTATAGAGTACGCCCCTTTTGGAATGTACCTCACAAGACATCTGCAGCAGCTGGAAAGGCCACAGAAGTACCTCACAAAGAGGATTACTGGCCTCAAACAAATGCCCTACACTGAGACTGCCTCAAAAAACTCCAGCTTTACTCCGTAGCACATCGCCTACTCCGAGGTGATCTCTGCCTGACATATAAAGCTTTGTCAAACCCAAAGCTGTTGGACATGCTACACCTAAAGAAACTCCAATCCCTCCGAGCTACATGCTCTAGGGACCTAAACCTGGTCACCACAATAAACAGGACATGCTGGAGGGATAGATTCCTGTCCCAGAGACTTCCCATACTCTAGAACAGGCTACCCATCTATGTCAAGCAAAGTTCTTCATTAGCACTCCAAGAAAAATCTTGATGATTGGATGGGAAATAGGAAATACACCCCGGGGATCACTTCTGTGTCTCTGCTCGACAGTGGCACAGGAAAATAACTTTCTTGGGTGGCGTAAGCCAGGGAACCTTGTTGGCTAGGCTTACGTATACCCTTGGGCCGATAGCCTAGTACCTACCTATGAACATATATGTAGCAAAGTATTGCTTTGAATCTCCAAGAACCTGAAGATCTGGAACTGCAAAATCTTCATATACTAGTTTAGTTTATTACAGATAAACGAGACTAAATATTAACGGACTGTGGCCACTCAAAACTGTACATATACATTGCATTTACCCTCTCCCTGTGGCTAGAGGCCAGTTCACTTTACCAATTAACAAAATTCAACTAAAACTGAAAATTAATGTTAAAGTGTAGAGATTATATAGGAAGGGCTAATAATCAAATCTCACTTGCATTACTCTGCTGACCATCAGACCTCATCTGAGTGAGTTTGAATCCAAGAAAAAAAAAACAGACCACTGAGAAAGTCAGGAGTACAGCAGAAAGACTTGGTAATATTGGCAATAAGACAGAAAAAGCTGAGGCAAAGTGGATAATTAAGCTATTCATGAAGGCCATGGTCTCAATGATAAATTTTCATTGAGACCATTTTTATTAGATAAACCTTTGAAACATTAAACAGTAGTAATATGTTTCATTATCTAATATATGTTTTAGTATGTTTTAACATTTTACTTCTACTATTCATTTATTAGCATGAGATTTTTAGGATATATATATTTATATATTTTATTTTATGTAATTTTTATGGAAAGGAAATGATGTATTTTTGTAACTTGCATGTGACTTGCTAACGTGATTTTCATTGGTGTTTTACTTATATATAAGTTGATTCAAATTTTTATGGTTTGTTGAAGTCTGATGAAGCGTTCTGAGCAACGTGAAAGCGCTTACTTATTCGAATAAAGGACTTGTCTTTTCATTCATCTGGTTTGCTTCGTTTGTTGTGGAGTATCAACCTCTTCTGATTTTGGATTGTCTGTTTTGAAATTGCTTTTCCTTCCATTCCTGTGGCATATGCTACCAGAAGCTGGTCAGTTTTTCTATTGTTCTTGGTTCTGTCCAGGTAGTAGCGCAATTGCCTATGCACATCCAAGGTATGTAGCAGTCTTTCTCCCCTGTTCTGTGGGTTGGGGAAGAATGTAGGTAGGTGGATTGCTTGGTTTAAAGATACCCTGGAGACCACCTTTGGCATAAAGGTAGGATTAGTTCTCATGGACACTGTATCCTGATGGAAGATAAGGAAGGGTTGCACTGCCATTAATGCCTGTAGTTCAGAAACCCTTCTTGCTGAAGTGATTGCAAGCAGGAAAGCAGTTTTCCATGATAAGTACTGTACTTCTGCTGTTGCTGCTGGTTCAAAAGGGGGAAGTGTCAACTTTTCTAGCACAAAGTTCAAGTCCCATGTAGGCAATGGTGGCTTCCTTGGTGGCTTTACATTTTTGATTCCTCTCAGAAACTGCCTGAGTAGAGGATGAGAGAAGACTGAAGGATCCATGTTGTATTCTGCTGAAATAGCTGACGCATGAATCTTAATGGAAGAGTAAGACAGGCCATTGTGGAAAAGCTCTGCTAAGTATTCCAGGATGTTAGCTATGTTTACCAGTGCTACATTTTGCCCTTTGCTGCACTCCAAAAGAGAAATCTTTTCCATTTCGCTGAGTAAGTTTTTCTTGTTGAGGGTCTGCGAGCTTCCAAGATAATGTCTTTAACCCTTTGAGATAAATCTGGGTTATTTTGTCTTATGCAATGCTCCAAGCAGCTAGCTGCAGTGTTTTCAGGTTCGGATGCAGGGTTTTGAAGTTGTTCTGTGTTAGCAGTAAAGGAACCAGGGGTAGAGGCCATGCGAGTTCCAGACATACTCCTCAGTAGTGGGTACCAGTGCTGTCTCGGCCAGTCTGGAGCTATCAGGATGATCCTTGGGTGGTCTTCTTTGATCTTCAATAGCACCTTGTGCATCAAAGGAAGAGGTGGGAATGCATATGCTGTCAGGTTTTTCCAACTGAAAGATAGGGAGTCCACCTTCCAAGCAAGTGGGTGGTATGTCCTTGTGCAGAATTTTTTCAATTGGTGATTGTGTGGGGATGCGAATAAGTCTATTTCTGGTAGTCCCCATTTCCTTGTGATGGATTTGAAGATGTCTGGATGCAGCATCCATTCGTGGGCATCCGTGGTAGTCCTGCTTAAGGTGTCTGCTAGTATGTTTTCTTTTCCTGGCACAAATATTGCCTTGAGCTGTATTGTTTAGGCTTAGGGCCACATTCCAGAGATCCATAGCCATCCGGCATGGAGGATATGAATGTGTGCCTCCCTGTTTGTTGATATACCACATAACTGTGGTGTTGTCCGTCCTTATCAGCAATTGTCCTTGTTGGAGAAACGGTCTGAATGCTTGAATTGCCAGTTTTACTGCCAGCATCTCTTTTTGGTTTATGTGTAGGTTTAGTTGGTCTTGAGTCCATAAGCCTTGTATGCACTTGTCCAGCATGTGTGCGCCCCAACCGAGGTCTGAGGCGTCTGTGGTGATAGTCTGGCTTGGTTGAGGGCTGTGGAAGGGCAGTCCTTTGTTCAATTGACAGGCCTGAGCCCACCATTGGAATTCTTGCTTCAGGCATGGAATTATTGGAATTTGGGTTTCAAGGCTGTGCTTGTGCTGAGACCATAAATTCCTGAGTTACCATTGCAACTTCCTCATATGCAGTCTGGCATGTGGGATCAATATTATGCAGGATGCCATGTAACCCAGGGCTTGCAGGACTTTCCTTGCTGTAAGCTGGTTCTGCGTTGTTAATGCCATGAAGTAGAGTGGAAGGTGCTTTTGTTTTTCTGCTGTGAGGGATGCCATTTGATTTGATGTGTCCAGTTCTGCACCCAAGAAGGTTATCCTTTGGGATGGTAACAGCCTTGACTTTTTTATATTGACTGTGTATCCCAAGGCTTGCAGTAGATGAATGACCCTTTTCAAGTCTTTTGTTAATTTGTTTTTGTTGTCCGCTTGTAACAGGCAATCGTCCAGGTAAGGGTAAATTTGAATTCCCTGAAGCCTGCAATGAGCAATTACTGATGCCAGGCATTTCGTGAATAATCTCGGCGCAGTAGATAAGCCAAAAGGCAATGCTGAGAATTGATAATGCTCTGATCCTGCAAGAAATCTGAGGTATCTTCTGCAATTTGGTCGTATGGGGACGTGCAGGTATGCCTCCTTGAGATCTAGAGTTACCAGCCAAGACTCCTTGCCCAGCATGGGAAGAAGCTGCTGTAGAGTCAGCATTTTGAATTTTGGGACAATGAGGTATGTGTTCAGAGCGGACAGGTCTAGAATAGGTCTCCATTGATTTTCCTTCCTTGGCACCAGGAAAAGTCTGGAGTAAAATCCTTGCCCTTGTTCCATAGATGGTACCTTTTCTATAGCTCTCATCCTTTTTAAGTTGTCTATTTGTTCTAGAGCATTTGCCTTTTGATTTGGAGGTAGGTTTGGCATTCCTCTCTTCCTTGGTAGAGTATGGAAGTGAAACCTGTAACCTTTGTCTATTGTCTGTAAAATCCATTTGTCTCCTGTAATGCAATGCCAGTTTACTGAAAATAAGGCTAGCTTTCCGCCTAAGGGTGCTTCTAGTTGTTCCCTGGTAGGCGGCTTCAGAGCCAAGTCACTGTGATTGTCCTGTGGAAGTGGTAGTGGCTGGGTCTGCAGCAGTACTTTGCTGGTTGTTAGGCTGCCACTGACGTCCCCTGTAGGCACCTCTGGATTGACCTCTGCCTCTTGTGCGCCTATTCCTGCCTCTCTGTGCTCTGTTGGTGTCTGGAAAGGACCAATTCTTGGAAGGCCAGTTCCTACTAAACCTTGGAGGCTGGACCTGTAAGAAATCCTTGACTGTCTGGACAGATTTTCCTTTCTCTTCCACCTTCTTCAGCACTTGCTGTGCAGGACAGCCAAACAAATTGTGTTTATCCATGGGAGCATCTAGGAGCTTTGATTTTACATAGGTTCATAGATTAGTACTAAGCTAACTGCCCTTACGAGCCATTTTAAGCCTAGCCAATTATCCCTTGTGAGACTCAAACCCTGCATCTTGTGTTTGTAAGGCAAGCACCCTAACCATTAGGCCACCCTCCCAACGAAATGCCTGGTCTGGTAAGGACTGCTCTTTCAACCATGCATGCCTTCTGATCACTGTACCAGTCATAGCTGATCTAAAGGAGGCCTCCAGTGCATCATAGCCACATTTTAAGGAATGATTACTGACCTGCTGTATGTTATGTACCATTTCCTGCAGTGACTTTCTGTCTAAAGGTTCAGGTGAGGACAGCTTTTTAGATAACTGATCTAACATAAATTCCTGATACTGAATCATGTGGAATTGACAGTTTAAGGCCCTAGCCGAAAGAGTAGCAGAAGTATAAACTTTTTTACCCCATCTCTCCAAGGCCCTAGATTCCCTTTCAGAGGGGAGTGGGTTTTTGGCAGAGGTAGCTGCTACAGCCTTGGGGCCCTGTGAAATAGTCTCAGGATCTGCAAAAGGAGCCTTATACAAGTGATTATGTGTGTCCGGAACCCTGTAGTATCTGTCGGGCTTAGCAGGGGCCGGAGGGAGTGAATCAGGAGCAGTACAAGCATCATTAAATGCATCATCCACAACTGTAAGTACTGGAGGAATGGCTAAAGGCCTATGCTGTGGTAAATGCAAAAAAGTCCTAAGCCTTTTCCTAGAGTCTGAGAAATCCTGGCCCTGCCATTGAAATTGTTCCCTCATAGCATGCAAGGTTTCCCCAAAAGAAAATTCCTCAGGAGGAGAGGCAGAAGGAATGGAGTCCTCTGCATCGGAGTCCTCATATGGAGAATAAGGGCCCTCAGGAGGGTTTGTATTTTCTGATTCATCTGAGGAGTAATCAGTAGAAACTGGCTCAGGGGGTTCTGCTCTAGGTCTCTTCTCTGGAGGGGGTTGAGAGGCCCTATCAGGGTGAGACTGGGATCCCCTGATCAAAGAAATGAGATCCTCTGCTAGACTAAGCATTTGGGTACTAGAGCTAGGCCTGTGAGAGGGGGCTTTAGTAGGCACAGCCTTGGAAGATTTAGCTGCTTTAGCCCTAGCAAAGGCCTTAATTGACATGGATGCAGGGGGCCTAGCAGCTCCACAAGCAGGAGTAGATACATCTAGGGGAATAGTATCTGATAAATCCTGAGAAACTGTAAGAGCAGGTGGAATTTCAGTAGCAGATTCAGCCACGCTGGAAGAGGCCTCGGTAGTAGGAGGCATGCTTTCGGCCAAAGGAAGAACCGCAGACTCGGTTTCAGCTGAAACAGAGACACTCGCGGTTGGCTTAACTGTGGTTTCGAACGAAACCGGATCGCGAGTGTCGGTCCTTTTCCTTACGCTTTTTAGCTAAATGTGAAGTCGGAGTCTCCGACGGCATGATATAAGCAAAAGCGGAGCCGAAAAACTCCTCTGCAAACTCCGACCGACGTCTAAGCGTCCGTCGGTTGAAGGAAGCACAGGCTAAACAAGCTGCTACGTCGTGGTCTGGGCCTAAACAAGGTAGGCAGTAAGAGTGGAAGTCTTTATGAGGTATTTGTTTCCCACAAGTTAAACAGTTATTCACTTTTTCTGACATCGGCTGAGGCAAGAAAGAGTCCCCAACGGGGTACTTAGCTTTTTAGAAGTCTTCGGTAGTAGTAATCTCTGGATCTGACCGACCGGCACTTGCGAACAGCTTCTGCTTCGGGCGCCACGCGGCAAGAAAGACTGAGGAAAATGGCGTCGGCTGATGCCTTTATACCCGAAGAACTGCAGCTGTGACGTCGGGTGAAGTGCGACACCAGCCGAGGCCAGACCCAGACTTTGGAATCCGGCTGACCGAAGGGCTGCCCTGAGGCCAGGACAACCCATTTGTTAGGACTGCAGATGCATCCTTGAAGGACATCCTTCCCTTGCTTAAAATGGCAAGTTTTAGACTGCTTTCTACATACAGAAGAATCAACATTTAGTACAACAGTTCTTAATGTACATGAGTGCAAGTGGATGGAACTGCTACTCAAGTTACTTCATGGTCTTCCTGTTCACTTCCAACTTCTTAGTTTTTTTCAGGGGTGGGGGAGGGCAACAGACTGTTAAACAGTAGGGTGACTAACAGCTGCCACTCAAAATTATCTGGCAAAGCATGGACTCTCAGACATGTCTTCATATAAACTATGCCAGTTTCTGTGCTCCTACTGTAAGCATAAAGTACAGTTTTGTACCTACCATAAATGTAGATGTCCGATAGATATGCAACTGCAGTCCTGACATATGGGTTGTCCTGCCTCAGGCAGCCCCTCGGTCAGCCGGATTCCAAAGTCTGGGTCCGGCGTCGGCTGATGTCGCCTCTTCCCTGACGTCAGAGCGGCTGAGGTATAAATGCATCCGCCGACGCCATCTTCTTCAGTGTTTCTTGCCCCAGATGCCAGGTGCCCTCCAAAGAAGGCTAAATTTGGTGAATGGATAAAAAATTCCAGACATGCACAACAGTAATAAACAGATACACCATAACAGATATCCCCAGCTAATAGAGAAAAGGGGGGAATGGACCCATAAGGAAAATTACAGAGGGGTAGGAGGGAGGGAAAACCTGACTGCAGTTGCATATCTATCGGACATCTACATTTATGGTAGGTACAAAACTGTACTATGTCCTTCAAGAATGCAACTGCAGTCCTGACATATGGGTTGAATACCATAGCCAAGCTGGGGGTGGTAGGATCTAAGAAAGGGATGGTGTAGCTAAAATGCCCTGCAGGACTGCCGAAGCAAAGCCTGCTCGGGATCTGGAGTATAAAGGCAGGTTGTAGTGTTTGGTTAATGTATGCACGGAGCGTCATGTAGCAGCCTCTAGAATGTCCTTTGTAGCCACTCCTCTTAGAAAGGCTGTGGATGTGGCTATAGCTCTGGTGGAGTGTGGCCTAATATTGGCTGGCACACCTTTTCCATGGAAAGAGTAACAGAATCTGATGCAGTGTCCAATCCATTTTGAAATTGTTTGTTTGGAGATTGCCTTTCCTTGCACTCCAGCAGCATAGGCTACAAATAGCTGGTCAGACTTTCTGGTGGTCTTTGTTCTGTCCAAGTAGTAGCGTAATTGTCTGTGTATGTCCAAAGCGTGCAGCAGTTTTTCCCCCTTATTTTGAGGATTGGGAAAGAAAGTAGGCAGGTGAATCGCTTGATTTAGAGACACCCTGGATATCACTTTTGGCATGAATGAAGGATTGGTTCTTAGAGAAACTCTGTCCTGATGAAAGATGAGAAAAGGAGGTACAGCCATGAGGGCCTGTATCTCCGAGACTCTTCTTGCTGAGGTAACTGCCAACAGGAAAACCATTTTCCAGGAGAGAAATTGCATTTCTGAAGATGCTGCTGGTTCAAAAGGAGGAAGAGTTAATTTTTCCAAGACGAAATTGAGGTCCCATGCAGGTACTGGTGGTTTTCTGGGAGGTTTGACATTCTTTATCCCTCTTAGAAACTGTCTTAACAAGGGATATGAAAACACAGGTGGGTCACAGTTGCATTTTGCTGAGATTGCTGAAGCGTGAATTTTTATGGAAGAATATGAGAGCCCACTATGAAACATTTCTGCCAAGTATTCTAATATCTGTGGTATGCTCATCACTGATGCATCCTGACCCTTGTTGGCATTCCAGATGATGAATCTCTTCCACTTGGCTAAATAGGTTTTTCTGGTGGAAGGTCCGCGTGCTTCCAGTAAGATCTCTTGAACTTTTTTGGAAAGAGAGATATGGGGAGAAGTCATGGAACCCTCCAAGCTGTCAGCTGCAATGTTTGCAGGTTTGGATAAACAGTCCTGTAACTGTGCTGAGTTAGAAGCAGAGGCCATTGAGGCAGGGCCACGGCTTGGTGCGAGATATGCTCAGTAGCAATGGGTACCAGTGCTGCCTTGGCCAGTCTGGAGCTATCAAAATGCCTTTTGGTTGTTCTGCTTTGATCTTCAGTAACACCTTGGTCAGTAATGGTAGAGGAGGGAATGCATAAATTGTTAGGGAATTCCAGCTGAAGGAGACAGCATCCGTTCTTCAGGCTAGAGGATGGTGCGTCCTTGAACAGAACTTCTTCAGGTGATGATTGAGATGAGAAGCAAAGAGATCTATGTCCGGTCTTCCCCATGCACTTGTTATTTGTGAAAAAATGTGTGGATGCAGCATCCATTCGTGCGGGTCCAAGAAATTTCTGCTCAGCCTGTCCGCCAGAACATTGTCCTTGCCTGGAACAAACTGGGATTGCAAGTGGATGTTCAGTTTCAGAGACTTTTCCCAAAGAGTCATTGTTAGTCTGCAGAGGGGATAGGAATGAGTGCCTCCCTGCTTGTTTATATACCACATGACAGTGGTGTTGTCTGTCCTTATTAGCAGATGACCTTGTTGAAGGGATTTCCCGAAGGCCTCGATTGCATGTATCACTGCCAACATCTCTTTTTGATTTATGTGCAGATGCATTTCCCTGGGAGTCCATTGCCCTTGAATGCATCTGCCCTCCATGTGCGCCCCCCATCCATGATCTGAGGCGTCTGTTGTAATGATTTGACTTGCTTGAGGTTTGTTGAAAGACATGCCTTTGTTTAAATGACTTGCTTGAGCCCACCACAAAAATTCCCTTTGCAGGCATGGAATGAGTGGTATAACGTCTTCTAGGTTGTGGCTGTGTTGAGACCATACGCTTTTTAGGTACCATTGTAGCTTTCTCATGTGTAGTCTTGCCAGAGGGATCAGAAGAATGCAAGATGCCATGAACCCCAGGGCCTGCAGGATTTTCCTTGCAGTCAGCTGGGTGAGCTTTGCTAGGCTTTTGAAGTAATCTGGTAAATGTTCTTGTTTTTCCTCTGTGAGGAAAGCCATTTGTGATTTCGTGTCCAGTTTGGCTCCTAGAAAAATGATCTGTAGGGATGGCAGTAGTCTTGATTTTTGAATGTTGACTGTGTATCCCAAAGCCTGTAGTAATTGAATGACATAGTCCAAGTTTCTTATCAAGGTTTGTTTGCGGTCTGCTTGTATAAGGCAGTCGTCCAGGTAAGGGTATATTTGAATTCCCTGGAGCCTGCAATGTGCAACTACTGATGCCAGGTATTTCGTGAATACTCTGGGCGCAGTAGATAAGCCAAACGGTAATGCTGAGAATTGATAATGCTCTGACCCTGCAAGAAATCTGAGGTATCTTCTGCAACTGTGTCTGATTGGGACATGCAGGTATGCCTCCTTGAGGTCCAGAGTAACCAGCCAAGACCCCTTTCCCAGCATGGGAAGGAGTTGCTGTAACGTCAGCATTTTGAATTTTGGCACAATGAGAAAAGTGTTTAGAGCGGACAAGTCCAGTATAGGTCTCCATTGCTTTTCTTTTCTTGGAACAGTCTTGAATAGAATCCCTGGCCTTGTTCCTGAGGAGGAACCTTTTCTATTGCTTTTATTTGTAACAGCTTTGAAACTTCTATGAGTGCCTCTGCCCTTTGATTTTGTGGCAGGTTTGGCATGCCTTGTCTTGTTGGTAAGGTATGGAAGTGGAACCTGTAACCTTTGTCTATTATGTCCAGAATCCATTTGTCCTTGGTTAAAATGTGCCAGTTCTTTGAGAATAAGGATAATTTTCTGCCTAGAGGTGCTTCTCTTTGAGCCTTGGTCGGCGGTGTGAAAGTCAAGTCATTGTGATTGTCCCTGTGGTGCAGCTGAACTCCCTGCGCCACTTCTCTGATTTGGTGGTTGCCATTGGCGGCCCCCTGTAGGAGCCTCGGTATTGCCCTCTACCTCGAGCACGCCTGTTTTTTCCCCTTTGATACTTGTCAGTGTCTGGAAAGGACCAATTCTTTGAAGGCCAATTCCTGCTGAATCTGGGTGGCTGAACCTGGAGGAAATCTTTGACTGTCTGTACTGATTTAGCCTTTTCCTCAATAGACTTCAACACATCCTGTGCATTAGCACCAAAAAGCTTCTGTTTTTCCAGAGGTGCATCTAGGAGCTTTACTTTAACATGGTCTGGCAGTGGCTGTTCTTTCAACCAAGCATGTCTACGTATAACGGCCCTTGTCACAGCTGCCCTACATGAAGCTTCCAATGCATCATAACCACACTGAAGAAAATGATTGCTAACCTGCTGAGTGTTATGAACCAAATCCTGCAAGGCCTTTCTATCTATAGGCTCAGGAGAGGCTAACTTTTTCTGCAAATCATCCATTAAGTAATCCTGGTACTGAAACATATGAAAAAGACAGTTAAGTGACCTCATGGCAAGGGTGGAAGAGGTATAAACTTTTTTGCCCCATCTCTCCAGGGACCTAGATTCCCTGTCCGCGGGCAAAGGGTTTTTGGCCGAGGAAGTAGCCACTCCTTTGGGCCCCTGAGAAATAGTTTCTAGATCCACAGAGTGGGCCTTAAAGAGATGCTTGTGAGTTTCAGGAACCCTGTAATATCTGTCTGGCTTGACAGGAGCAGGAGGGAGAGAATCAGGGGAAGCAGTGGAGTCGGAGTATACATCATCCAAGACATCCAACACTGGAGGAATAGCTAAAGGTCTGTGCTGGGGTAACTTAAGGAAGGTATGTAGCCTTTTCCTGGAGTCAGAGAATTCCTGACCCTGCCACTGAAAATGTTCTCTCATGGAGTGGCGAATTTCTCCGAAAGAAATATCCTCTGGAGGAGAGGCAGAAGGAATTGATTCCTCAGCATCAGAGTCCTCGTAGGCCTGGAAGGATTCTTCCTGGGTATCTGAGTGCTCTGAATCCCTAGAGGCTTCATCTGAAGAGAGGGTGTCTGTCTGCTCAGCCCTAGGCCTTTTATCTGCAAGCGGTTGAGAACCTCTGATTAGAGAGATTAGATCTGCAGCTAGAGTCATGATCTGTTTATCAGAAGAGGGGCCCTGGGAAAAAGATTTAGGAGGATGAACCTTAGCCTGGCTGGCAGCCTTAGCACGTGTGTAGGCCTTGATGGACATGGAGACCGGAGGCCTAGCTGCCCCACGTGCAGGACTAACTTTGTCCACCGGTATGGTGTCAGGTAAATCTTGAGCTTCGGTTTCGGGAGGAAAATCAACAACTGGCACCGGGGAAACCTCTGGGGCCAAAGTACACGGTAAAGCGGTGTCGTCGGCCTGGAGCGGTTGAATTACCGCCTCCGAAGAGACCGATGCACTCGCTGGAGGCTTAGGCGTGGTATCGGTGGACGACGCGGGCCGAGGATGTCGGTCCCGGTCCTTTCGTTTTTTGGAAATATGTGCTGTCGGTTGTTCCGACGGCATGATATAAGCATAATTTTCGCCAAAAAAGTCTTCGGCGAATTCTGCCCGGCGCCTGAGTGTGTGCTTATTAAAGCAAGCACAGGCAGCACAGGCTGAGACGTCGTGGTCTGGGCCCAGGCAGGGAAGGCAGTAAGAATGGAAGTCCTTATGAGGTATTTGTTTACCACAAGACAAACAATTAACTTTTTCAATTTTTTCTGACATCGGCTGAGGCAAGAAAAAGGTTCCCCAACGGGGTACTTAGCTTTTTGATGACTTCGGTAACTGAAAACACAGGAGCTGGCCGACCGGCACTTGCGAACTGCTTCTGCTTCGGGCACCACGCGGCAAGAAAGACTGAAGAAGATGGCGTCGAAGGATGCCTTTATACCCCAGCCGCTCGGACGTCGGGGAAGAGGCGACATCAGCCAACGCCGGACCCAGACTTTGGAATCCGGCCGACCGAGGGGCTGCCTGAGGCAGGACAACCCATATGTCAGGACTGTAGTTGCATTCTTGAAGGACATCATCATTTTCAGGCAAATCTTACCAACTAAAGGCCATCTGTGTAATGTGTAATTGTAGTTATAAAAAAAAAAAAAGTTATGTAGTCAGCTTAACATACTATCTGTGTTATCTATTTTAATTCTTCAACAGTTGAGTTCAGATCCAATCCTCAGATCTCACTTGGCCACTTCTTCCAGATCATAGATTACTTGAACTCCAGAGCTCCTCATTTTACTCACGATTCCCTACCCACCTAACATAAGCTAGTTTGTTGCCCATAAATTTATAGAACAGTGAAAGTTCAGAAAAGAGTGGAAGCTGGAGCTCAAACAAGGAACAGAGGTTCCTGCAATACTAGATCTCTCCAGGAGGAAAACAAGGAGGGGGTAAGTGGGTGGGAATTTGAGGAAGAATGGAAACTGACAACCGAGATGAAACATTACGGTTAGTACAAAACTTTTTTATCTGATGATGTCATTTTCATTCATTTCTCAACAGTTGGGACAGAGTCCCCAGCTACCTAAATCCTAGGAGGACTCTAAGGAAGGATATTCTGGAGCACAGCTCAGTCAAAGGCTGCTCTTCCCATAGAGACCAGATCCAATTTGCAATGAGCAATAAAGGTATGAGGATTAGCCCATGTTGCAGCTGCACAAATATCACCCAAGGAAGTTTTAAACAAAAAGGCTGACAAAGTCACCACAGACCTTGTGGACTGGGCTCTTGGACATTTTGGTAAAGGCAAACCCATTTGGTCATAAACAAAGGTAATACAATTAGTCAACCATTTGGCCAAAGTCATTTTTGATACAGGTTTGCCTAGCTGTGAAACAGAAAAGGAAACAAACAATTCTTCAGATTTTCTCAAATCTTTGGTTCTGTGAAAGTAAAAAAGTAATTGCCTGTGGACATACAAAAGATGTAATATATACTCTCTTTTGATTGAAAAGTTAGGAAAGAAGACTAGGAGATTGATGACCTGCTTAATATCCGATTCTGATACCGCCTTTGGTAAAAAGGGACGACTGGTCCGTAAAGAACTTCTATCCTTGTGAAAAATTAAATAAGGAGGTTTAGAAGACAGAGTTTGTAGCCACGGTGGTACAGTGGTAGAGTTGTTACCTCACAGCAAGAGGTTCTCCTATTCAATTCTCGGCTGGACTGCCTTCTGTGTGGAGTCTGCATGTTCTCCCCGCTGTTGAGTAGCCTCCGAAAGATATGCGTGAATGGCGTGCCTTCGCTGAAGGTTGGGCGTCGGGCTGGCAACTCGGCACCATAAAAATCTACTGCCAAGAGTTCCGCTGTGGCGACCCCTAACCGGGAAAAGCCAAAAAGACAAACAAACAAGAAGACAGAGTTTGAAGTTCAGACACTCTTGTGGCAGAAGTGACAGCAACTAGGAAAACAGTTTCCCAGGTCAAAACCTTCAGACCAGACTTAGCTGATGGTTCAAAGGGGGGTTGAGTCAAGGCCTGAAGAACAATATTTGAATCCCAAGGGGGAGAAGGATCTTTTAAATAAGATCTAAATAAGTAGATTCCTCTAAGAAAGGGTTTACAAAGCTTGGAGGAAGCTAAAGTAGAATTATTTACTTCTATATGGAAGTTGGGAATGGCTGCTAATTGTACTCTGACAGTTGAGGAGCTGGCACCCTCACTGAAAACTGTTAGCTATAAAGTCAAGGACCCTTGAAATCGGTGATGAAAAGGGATCTAAATTATTTTTGTGGGCCCAAAAACTGAACTATTTCCATTTACTTTTGTAAATTTTTCTAATGAAAGCTTTATGGGAAGCTAATGAGATATAACAGATAGGAGAAGAGAGCCTGAGCTGTCTAGCAATCAATGGAATTGGAAAAAACATGCAATCAACTTGGGCCCTGATATGTCCGGATGAGTCATACCTGTTGGGTGAGACAAGAGGTCTGGAGTTCGATCCTGAATCCAGGGTGGGTGTAGAAGATGAGGCCAAAGGAGAGGAAAACAAATCTGACAAGGCAAGTAAGGGGTGATGAGGATAACTGTGCTCTTCAATTAAGGTGCTTTCTGGAGAAAGTTGGGAATGAGAGGTAATGGGGGATAAGCATAAAGTAGACCGGAGGGCCAAAAGTGAAGTAGAGCATCCCTCGGTGACTCCCTCCAGTGGGGAGGGGGAGGGGATCAGGGCAAAAAAACCTGCTGCACTTGTTGAAGTGAGATGTGAAAAGGCAGCAGAATGCTTGGCCGCATCGATGGAAAATCATCTCCACCACATTGACATTGAGAGACTACTAGTGAGGCATCAGAATGGACCTGCTTAACTTGTCTGCAATAACAGTGGACTTCACCAGGATGTGCGTTGCTATCATAAAAAGACTGGAGGAGTTCACCCATTGTCATACTCTCACAGCTTCTCGACTAAGAGGGTAAGATCTGGTTCCCCCTTGCTTGTTGATGTACCAAACCACTGGACATATTGTCCATCTGAATCACAACAGTCCTGGCCAGGACAGTGTCTTGAAAGGCCTGCAACATTAGGAGGACAGCTCTCATTTCCAGGACACTGATATGTGTGTTGACCTCTTTGGGGGACCATATGTATTGGACTGTTCTTCCCAAGAAATGTCCCCTACCCGATTTGAGAAGTGTCCGTGGTCATTGTGGCCTTGGGTTGAGGAACAACAAAGGGATGACCTTGTATTTGATTAGAGTGAATCCATCAGAGAAGATAATTCTTGCAAGCTTGAGTGATCATGACTGGCCTGGGTAGTGGGTGTTGGAGAATTCTCATATGGAACCTGGCCAGCAGTACAAGGGTGATTGCTAAGGACATGGATCCCAAGGTTTGGAGTATCAGATGTACTGGAAGAGAACATTTCTGAATAATCTTGTTAACCTGGAATTGAATGGTTTGAATCTGAGACAGAGAGACAGAAGCGATCTATCTGACTGACAGTACTGAAATGAGCACCAATGAATTCCAAAGTCCGAGTTGGATTGAGTTAAATTAGGCGATGCCTGGTTGGAGCAGTCAGGAGCCAGTTGTAAAAACTCTAAATCCCAGCAGTCTCAGGTGAGCTGCTACAACTGCCATGCACCTGGTGAACACCCTGGGGACTGCATTGAGACCAAAGGGCAGTGCTCTGAACTGGTAATGTCAGACTCCCAGCCAGAAGCGTAGATATCTTCTGGATCATTTGTTCCTTTTGATATGATAGTATGCATCCTGAAGATCTAACAAGCACATCCAATCGTCCCTGTGCATAAATGGCAGAATGGGCTGAACCATGACCATCCGGAACTTTGTATATTGAACCAACTGATTTAATTTGCTGAGATCTGTCTTTTTTGGCAATAAAAAGAACCATGAATAAGTTCCAGACTCTTTCTGGTCGGGGGGGGGGGGGGGTTGACCTCTTGGAGGACTCTCTTTCTAGCAGCTTTTTTTATTTTTATTTTTTCTAGTGCTGCTGCTTCTCTCCGACTGGGTGGAACATTGGGAATTTTTTTAAAACTGATGGAAGGGGATGGAAAAATGGAATGATACAACCTCTAGACATTATCCTCTGCACCCATGAATCTTTTCTGATTTCTAGCCAGGCTCTTTGGTGCATAGATACAGGACCTCTGACTGCCACCAGACAGACAGTCGGGCCTCCGTTCAGGAGCGCTCATAGGATCTGTCTGACAAGGAATCTCTAGAAAAATGATTATAAGGACCAGCTCTGCTGTTGGGGTGGTGTCTTCCATTTGAATTCTCCCCTTCTGCCCCTGGGGAACTATCTGCACATGTATCTTGAAAGGGACCCTGGGATTTCTTGAACCACATATTTCTACCACCTCAGTGCTTTCTAGAAAAGGACACTGAGGAGTAGAAAAATGTACGCCCACAGCAGATGGGGTTTTCTTTTCCTGTTCACACCTAGAGAATGTATCTTTCACTTTGGGAACAAACAATGAGGTTCCATCAAAGGGTACATTGACGAAAGAAGATTTGAAGGGTTGCACAAAATCACACAAGTGCATCCAGGCATGTCTCCTCATGGAAACGGCTAAACCCTCCATCTGTGAGGTACCTTCAGCAGCATGAGAGATAGGACTCATAGACGAATTAGAAATAGAATGAAGGGTAGCCAGCTGTGAGGAAATGGTACTCTCTTCCTCAGAAGATATGATCTCAGAGAGAGATTTGGTAAGTTCCTTGATCAAATCTCTCTGAAGCCTTGTGAAATGTGACAAACAATTCAGTGATCAAGAGAGAAGGTTGTTAAAGCATAGGCATGTGACAAATTTGTCCAACTCCCTAGACTCCCTGCTGGGGAAACTCTGTTCTGCCTGTTCCTTTCTAGTGGCCACCAGAATAACCATGGCATCAACAGGTATTTCTTTATTCCAGTGTGGTCAATATTTAGGTGGTGCTAGGATCTTGGCCAGTCTCTTGGGTATAGGCTCAACTGTGTCTTGTTCCTTTCCTAGCCCATCAAGAGACTAAATCTAGGAGCTCAACAGCAGGCAGTCACCCAGGAGGTAGACAGGCCAGACTCAAAGGCCTCTAGATACACTAATTCCTCTTGGGAAGGGTTAGTGGGGGAGCAACCACTCCTTTATTTAAGGAGCTCTAATAAGTCTCCAAATGAGACATCATTGGGTGATGATCTGGGGCACCCTTTCCCCTCAACAAAATCAGAGTTGTTATTGACTGACTGTTGTGGAGACTAAGTACCCCATTTTGCACTTTCTCCTCTTCTTTCACCTTCTTGGTGGGATGCTTTGGGGAGATATCAGAAGAGATAACTTGTTGGGTGGTGTGGAAACTGGGTCAGGATGGTTGTCCCAGCTGAAAGGATGAATGAGACTCTGGACACATAAATGAATGAAACAAAGAGGCCAGATCCAAAGTGGACAGAGTTGTCAGAACTCTGGGTATAGAGAATACTCTCTCCACTACCTCGAAAGCGGAGTGCCTGAGAGAAGCAGAAACAAATGGATCTAACAAAGCAGGCTTGCAGATTGTTGGCTCCCGCTGCCCCGCAAGCAAACCATGCAAGGAGGGGGTCAGAGCTGAGCTATCTAACTCTGATGCTCTGAGGGGAAGAGATGGCTACTACAACTTCACAGTTGAATCCAACACCCTGGAGCCTGCATCGATGCTTTGTGCCCAAGAGCTGTCTGGCTCCAAGGTACTTGGACCTAGGCAGCTCAGAGAAGCCACTGGAGTCAAAGAAGCCATTATCACCTGATCCAAGAAGATGATGCCAAGGCTTTCAGATCCAATGTTTTCTAAACTGAAGCATGGATCTGAGAAGGAGCTATGATAGGTGGTGTGGCTCTATGGAGGGTCTCCAAACTCGATGGGTCAGAGCCAAAAGGACTCCCATTTGAATCTAGGTCTTGAGAAACTTCCTCATCATCCTTATCTGCATCTGCCTTGGATAAGCTCCTGGAAGACTGAAGAGAGGAAGCAGTAGAAGAAGGCCTCAAATGACATCTGGGAGACCGTTCAAGAAAAGGTGAAGGGAGTCTGGATGTGATTGGCTCTGAGATCAATGGTGGATAATGGATTTGGGGATCTTTTGGATCGTAACTTCAAATAAAACACAACTGGATCTGATTTTCTTGCAAGTTTAGTCAGAGGCTCCGAAGATGGAGATGAAGTTACAGTCGAAGTAGAAGGGCGATTCGGGCATCTCTTATAAGAATCTTTGGCTACAGCGTCACCTTTCTTATCTCGTCTCTTGGGGTTTTGAGCCCCAACAACCATAATGGAATGTTTAGAGGGAAGTAAGCCCCTATAAATTTGCTCTTCCTGTCTATAACAGCAAGGGAGTTGAACCCCTTGCATATCTCACACTCAATGTCCAGGTGCTTAGGGGCTAGACAGTACATATAAACACTGTATGGGCAACCTTACTGCAGATTTGAGAAGAGAGGAGAGGAGAGGAAGGAAGAATTACCAATTATGCTAAAAAAGAAGCACTATACAAGTACTAGAAGAACAGGGAAATAACTACCAGCAATGGTAGTATCAGTACTCCAGAGTACAAGAAAAATATATAAAGCGCTAAAGGGAGGAAAGAGTAGTAACTAAGAAAATAGTAGGCATATTTAAAGAAAGGCATTTAACATTAAACTTACTGACCAGTGAAAAGTAATTGAAAGTGCCACTGAACTGCACCGAGAACCAAAAACACTAACACAAATGACTAGAGGATGAAAGGCACAATACCCGGCCGGTGTGTTGTGACACAAATGAATTCCAAAAATCCACAGTTTCGAAAAAAATGCTGAAGGTCAATAAACGCTCCAAGATACTGTAGTTCAATAG
Organism: Protopterus annectens; assembly: GCF_019279795.1. NCBI lineage: Eukaryota > Metazoa > Chordata > Ceratodontiformes > Protopteridae > Protopterus > Protopterus annectens. Next base: position 1,752,818,072 of record NC_056728.1, on the reverse strand, counting down.
GTATCTTTAATAATACGAACATAGAACACAATGCGTCGACCTAGGTTTCGTCCGACTTCTCGGACTTCTTCAGAACCAATTGAAAGTTACACTCAAAGCTTGAGAGCTCCCCGTCTACATCTGATCACAGTGGTGGCAAATGAGATCTGAAGTTTAAATAACAAAATCCACCCAGGAGAAACAACATAAACTAAACAACCAAACTCCTGCAGTACTGGTAAAAACTCTGTAAAACCACTTTTAAACAAGCTAAGCACGTTCGTTCCTTCTAGTCTTAATGGAACTTCATCAGAACTACAACACCATTACAAACCATCATTAAAAAATACAATTACTAAAACATCACATGATCTCCATACTCCAACATCAATCAATCAATTAAATACAACTGAATGAAATAATTCAACAGTCTTTGTCCCAACAAATCAAGCAGGGAGATACTTTAATTTGAATACTGAGGAGATGGAAACAGTCATTCAAACAGCTGTAGCTTGTGGCATCCAATTTTAATTGCCACTTAATTCACATTTAAATAAATGTTCATCCAGAATGCTGCCCTGGAGATCCTTAATTCCTTGTTCTAAAACTATAGAATTAAAGACATGATCTTTATTTCCTGCAATACGTCTGTAAAGTGCATTAGATTTTTTTTTTACAATTTCTTACATATGCAATATGTTCATAAATCCTGTTTCTCAGCTTCCTGCTAGTCATTACTACATAAAAAGCAGGACATGACTCGCACATTAGCAAGTAAACAACTTGACTGGAATCTCAGGAAAAATGTCCTGTAATCTTAAAGTGACCCTTTTACCAAAAAACTATCAGCATTTACTGTATATTTACATTGGTTGTAGTGGCTACATTTGAACACTCCTATCTTTTTAGATAAATTCTCTTTTTGATAACCAAGTTCTAGCAAATTATTAAATCTCTGATCCTTCCTAAACTGATACGTAGCTTATCACCCAATTTCTCTATCAGAACAGTATCTGATTGAAAAATACTCCAATTCCTAAAAAGATATTCAACAATACTATTACTATCCACTGTAAAAATAGTTATAAATAATTTCTGATTATAAAACTCATTTTTCCTGCTAGATGTAACCAACTGACCATTCCCAGAATAATTACTGCTGTTCCTTAGAACTAGACTAAAATAACCATTATGTCTTTTAATTGCCCCCTTATTCTTGATTTCTTGTAGCATTGTTATAGTGTAATCCCTCCTACAAAGCTTATCCGTAACTATTTCACATTCAGTATTAAACATACTATCCTCTGAGATCATCCGTGCCAACTGAACCATCTGTCCTTTTACAGCAGCTTTTTCCTGGTGGCCCAGATGCAGACTATCATAATGCAGATAACTATTCGAAAAAGTACTTTTACTTAAACTATTAGATGTAAAGCAAGCCTCATTAAGATTTTTAGTAAGCTCAACATGTAAGTAAGGAATATGGTCAAAATCTAACCTACCAATAAATTGTAGGAAATTAGTTGAATTATTAATATACATGAAAAATTCTTGGAGCTTAGACAAAGAGTCATTCTACAACATAAATATGTAATCTAAAAAACGTGTGTACAATAACCAGGAATTTTTGTATATTAAAGACATATTTATACTCCCAATGTACCATCACCAAATTGGCAAAAGCGGGGGAGCAAGCTGCCCCATTGCCACTCCTGTAACTTGTTGAAAGTAATGGTTATTAAAGACAATATAATTATTCTCAAGTGTAAGCACCATAAGGGCTACTGCTACATTCACTTTAGTCTGTTTTAAATTACCTATTAGAACTAACTGTTCCTCAAACCAATTAAGCCCAATTCATGTGGAATAACAGAAAATAAATGAACATCTATGGTTACAAACTAACATTTCTATTAAATTTAATGTTATTAATTTGACTCAAAAAATGCCAAGAGTCCTTGCTTACATAATCCAATTTCATTACTGATGCTTTTAACAAATAATCTAAATATTTGGCTATAAAAACATTTTATTTCTGTTAGAATCCACTATTTGTCTGAGGGGTGGGTTTTCTACATTTTATGGATTTTTGGAATAATACCAGAAGTCTGGGAAATGACTGGTTTGATATTTAACATATGTTCATACTCAGTTTTCATCAACTGACCCTGTAAAAGCATGTCCAAAAGTGCACAATCAATTTTTGGATACGCTATACCAATTTCATTACAAGAAATTTCTCTATATACACCATCATTCAACTTTAATTTCATCCTGTTGTTATAGTCAGTCACATCTATTATTACAAGCCCACCCCCTTATGGGCTTCAAAACACGCACATTGCTGTCCCCGCAAATATCTTTAAATGCATCAAATTTTTGTTTCGTCAAGTTATAACTTATATAGTTATAAGCAGTCATCCATGGTGTCTTCCTGGTAGTGTGCTCGCCTCGCCCCTACCTTTAATACTGCAATGTGACATCCAGCTACACTGTAGTTAACTCCTACTTCCTCAAGATTGTTCCCGCTACTGGAACTCTGCATACCCTACTAAATTCTTTTAAAAGTGAAAAGGAACTGCCAAAAGTTACCTTTATTACTGCGACGCAACTTCCATCTACACTGTACTTAACTCCCACATCGTCAAGATTGCTCCCACTACTGGAACTCTGCTTGCCCTACTAAATTCTTTTAAAAGTGAAAAGGAACTTTCATAAGTGTAGGTTAGCTACTAGAGTGCTGCTTATCTTCAAGTTAATCTTTTCCGACAAGTTAATTTTGAGGTGTGCACATTACTGGATCCACTGCCCCCTCCCCCAGTATCTATTAATTAATGCAAACGTTACAAAAAGATGTAGAGACACAAACCAATGAAAAAAATAAACCTGAATAATCCAAATAAACGCAGCAGGCTCGAAGTTAATCCACTAAGAAGACTCTTTATTAAGTGAGTGCTTTCGTTTTACTCCATTGAGTAAAACTTCTTCAGACAACAGAAAATGGAGTTAACCCCATAAATAGGAAGCACTCCCTTGAATAAATTAATCAGTTAAAGTTTTAAAGTGCACCCAACAAATAACATAAAATCATATTAAATGCATCAGTATTCCTACAAACTGCATTACAAAAGTAATTCATCTAAATGCTTACTGTAAAAGGTGTAAAATGTATATTATGAAACACATTGATAAAATATGAACAAGCTGTTCTGCATAAATATAGACAAAAATAAATTAATGTAATAAATAATTAAAATAAGAGGGCATAGATGTAAAAATCCCCTCAGAAACAACCAGATAATTGAAAATATACTTAGTGTATAAATATAAATATATTAAAACGTTATACACTATAAATATATACTATAAATACACATGAAATTCTAATAATGACCAGGGATCAACGAATCATAAACCTTCTTACGAAATACCACACAGGTGAACCTAAAACCACAAAAAACTGTTATGAAAATTGCACAGTGGTTTCTATAAAATACTATATGAATAAATTTTTGAAAGAATAACAATGTGAGAAATAATGTTATCGAATATGTGCCCTAAAGTTGATCTGGAAAATTACACAAATTACATAAGAAATATCATAAAAATTATAAAAAATAATTTACGTTATCAACACTAGAGGTCACTTTATACCTGAATGATCCAAAATGCTGGTAAACCTATCTCTGCAAACTCCTACATTTTAAAACACAGGATAGGGAACAAAGATCATTCAAGCCTGAAGGGCTATACGCATTAACCCTTAATTGCCAAATTAGCTCACGGATTTCCAATAGTAAGTTAAAAGGACCTCCTCTAGTGTCATGTACCTAATCAATGATTTGAAAACTAAAACTATGTTGTGGGTACTCATGTATGTGTTTCACTAATGTGTTCTCAATCTTGGATCTTTTGATACTGTATACATGCTCGTAGACCCTGTCCCTGAGTCTCCGATCAGTCTTCCCAATATAGAAACAGGAGCAGAGTCTACAAGCAGTCAAATACACCACACCCTTGGACAAGCAATTATATCTCCGCTTAATAGAATACTTCTTGTCTCTAATGGTGAAAGTTTGTCTCGTACATATGTACTTACAATATGGGCAACTCTCACATTTAAACATACCCACAGTTCTAGTGCAAGTTGGTTTCACTCTTTCCAACAGGTTCTTGAGATTGGCACCCCTTCTAAATGTGATCCGAGGGGTAGGATCCACTATGGAGGCCAAATCCCTGTCCAACTTTAATAAGTTCCAATTCTTGAAAATAATCCTCTTAATAATGGATGCATCAAGACTAAGTAAAAATAAAAGTTTTCCTAAAAGGGTCAGCTTCATCAGCCTGAATAGATTCATTATTTAAAGCTCTTGTATCTACCAACTGGGGTTTTGGAGTAAGAATCGGGCGAAAATAACCATCAACTCTTTTCAGACTGATCTCAGATACTAAGCTGTCCAATAAATGTGAAGGATACTCCCTATTCAGGAACATATTATAAAGTACTTGGCACTCTGAATGGAACTCCAACTCGTCCGACACCATCCTAGCTGCCCTTACCAACTGCCCTTTCACCACTGATCTTTTCTGTTGGTAAGGATGACAGCTCGAAAAGTGAAGGAAAGACTTGGAATAGGTCGGCTTCCTATGTATCTTGGCTTTGTAAGATCACATGTTCCTGTCCTTATAAAGGTAAACATCCAAATAACTAATGGATTCTTCTCCTATAGCATGCGTAAATTGCAAAAATTGGGTGGACACATTGAGGTATAACATAAATGCTTCAATTTCAACAACTGTAACCATTGAATAACATGAAAATATCATCCAAAAATCTTGTACAGTAACTCATTGCTTTCCTGTAAGGGTACTTTAGGGCACATATTCGATAACATTATTTCTCACATTATTATTCTTTCAAAAATTTATTCATATAGTATTTTATAGAAACCACTGTGCAATTTTCATAACATTTTTTTGTGGTTTTAGGTTCACCTGTGTGGTATTTCGTAAGAAGGTTTATGATTTGTTGATCCCTGGTCATTATTAGAATTTCATGTGTATTTATAGTATATATTTATAGTGTATAACTTTTTAATATATTTATATTTATACACTAAGTATATTTTCAATGATGATCTGGTTGTTTCTGAGGGGATTTTTACATCTATGCCCTCATTTTAATTATTTATTACATTAATTTATTTTTGTCTATATTTATGCTGAACAGCTTGTTCATATTATGTTTCATAATATACATTTTACACTTTTACAGTAAGCATTTAGATGAATTACTTGTGTAATGCAGTTTGTAGGAATACTGATGCATTTAATATGATTTTATGTTATTTGTTAGGTGCACTTTAAAACTTTAACTGATTAATTTATTCAAGGGACTGCTTCCTATTTATGGGGTTAACTCCATTTTCTGTTGTCTGAAGAAGTTTTACTCAATGGAGTAAAATGAAAGCGCTTACTTAATAAAGTGTCGTGTTACTGGATTAACTTAGAGCCTGCTGCGTTTATTTGGATTAATCTATTAATTAATATTGTAAAAGTCGCGTTTTTCAAAGCTCCCTAAAATAACTCATCCCTTGGTCTAAAAAAGCAGGCACCCTCTAGATTCAGACCTCTTTTGTTTGTTTTTTTTTTTTTGCTTTTGCAATTAGTGTGAATAACAGCTTTAAACTGTAGTAGCTTTAAAGTACTGACCTGGACAAACTGCATTAACCGATTGTTTTTCGCTCTCAATGAATGGTTAGCATCAGGGCTCAAGAAACAACTAGTAATACATTTAATTAATAGCAGGGATTATAAATCTATCTCGCGAACTCTGCTTCCTCTCCCACTGACATACAAACAGAAGTTTCATAAGACTTTCATTTGAGTGGTGCCATTTTTAAGAAAAAGAACCACACAACAGCTGTCCATGGTGTTTCCCTGGTAGTGTGGTCACCTCGCCCTGTAAGTTATTTATCCACTTCTGTAGGAATTTATTCTTTGTACGGGTCAGAGATTTTATACTGTATGTCAAAAAAGTGAAATAATGAGTGGAACTGTGCTAGACAGCTGTATTTCAACAAACTAGAAGCATATATTCTACTTTAATGCTGTAGACCTGCTTGTTACTTATGGCAACCAGGGCTAGCTTCAGTGAACACAACATGAGAACGGTTACTGTGTAGGCTTTGTAGCCATGCATCCACTGTACAATTTATGTTCTAATCGCCTTCTTTACTTATTGGTAATTGTAACTCATTTGTACAAAGGTCTTGATGCAATGCATTGCAAGTTAGATGTGCTGTTACTTAACATTATGCAATGGTTACAGAGGGTACATTTGTGTGCAATTCAATATTTCCGAGGTCACTCACTGTAGATATAATCACTGTTTATGTAAAACAGGCATTCCGCAGAACTGTAAATGAGTATAGAAATTGTCCTTTACTTGCTTTATAACTGTAGCTTTATAACTGTAGCCTGTTGCAACTGTGACTGCTCTATAACTTCGGACTGCTGCAGTTTGCGACTGCACCTAATAATGGTTTACATGTACTGTGATGTTGCTATTATAAATAGAGCCATTTTTCACAAATAATGTTAATCTCCTTGTACAACAGCTGGTACTACTCCCTCTACAGATATGCCTGTCCCTTCTAACCTATCCCTGACTGCACCTAATAATGGTTTACATGTACTGTGATGTTGCTACTATAAATAGAGCCATTTTTCACAAATAATGTTAATCTACTTGTACAACAGCCGGTACTACTCTCTCTACAGATATACCTGTCCCTTCTAACCTATCCATTTTCTGACTATAAACTCTCAGTTTTTCCTCCTCCTTGTATTTTCCCTCTCCTTTCCTAAACACATCTCTCTCTTTTAATTTATTCATATCTGTATTTTCTCACTTCCTCACTTTAATATATCTCTTTTATATTTACAGTACCTTTAATACTGTTATGTAACGTCCAACTACACTGCAGTTAACTCCCGCATCCTCAAGATTGCTCCCACTACTGGAACTCTGCATATCCTACTAAATTCTTTTAAAAGTGAAAAGGAACTGGCAAAAGTGTAGGTTATCCACTAGAGTACTATTGCTCTTCAAGTTAATCTTTTCTGATAACTTAGTTTTGAGGCGTGCACACTTCTGGACCCACTGCCCCCTCCGCCAGTATCTATTAATACTGTAAAAACCAAGTTTTTCAAAGCTCCCTAAAATAACTCACCCCTTGGTGTAAAAAAGCAGACACCCTCTAGATTCAGACATCTTTCGTTTCTATTTTTTTTGGTGTGAATATCAGCTTTAAATCATAGTAGCTTTAAAGTACTGACCTGGACAAACCGCATTAACTGACTGTTTTTTGCTCTCGATGCATGGTTGGCATCAGTGCTCATCCCACTCAGTTTACCCTCGCTATGCTCAAGCTTACTCTGCTCCCCCTACCATACCCCCATTTCCACACACCCTCACTTTCCACAGACTTGTACTTCACTATCCACTCCCTCTTGACAGTACATTGAATCAAAACTCTCCACTTATTGCAGCCTAACCCAAAGCCAATCTTCTACCCCCTCTAGATAAATTACTGCTTAAAAAAAAAAATAAAAAAATTACAAAAAAACTCATCCCTACCTACATCAATGTAACTGAAATGCCTAGTAATAAAACACCTCCAAAAACAAAAAAACCCACAATCATACAACCCTCCAACAGTAATAAACCATTACTAACAACCACACTGCTATTTCTAACATTAGCAACTAATATCACCTCATACCACTTGAGTGTAAATCAAACCCTTCCCCTCCCACTCCACTGTAAACGTCTACCCCCTTAACACCTAGACCAGCAAACATACCTATATGTAGCTCCATCTTCAACATCACAACTCTGCTCCTTACACAATAAAACGACAATCACCCAGTGGACCAAACAAAAGGCACATACAAAATCTCTAGCGCTTCGGTGTGACCACCTTCCAGGAGTAACAAACAATATCATGCATTTCTCTAACATTTATACTAAAAAATCTTCAATTAACTATCAATTAAACACTTAATAAAAAACCCCTCCACATTTAAAGCAAACATTTCCAATTTAAATTATTAAGTCCATTTGGCACAAGTGTTTTACACTTTAAAATACGAAACTCCCTCTTAGTTTCCCCCTATATAAAACAATTCACATGGGCATTTTAATGCATAAATTACCTCTTTACTTCTACATGTAAAAACATCCTTGGGCTCAAATTTAATACCATTGATGTTATCAAAAGTCTTTACCACATTGGTACAGATACTGCATTTGTTACAACACAACGTCCCCTTAGTTTCCCAAACATTTTGAATGTGAACTGCCGGTAAATAAAATCTCCCATGTACAACCATATCTTTTAAATTCTTACCCCTCTTATACGAAAAAAGGGGTATATTGGGTAAGATTTTTTTCAATGAGTTGTCCTCTAACAAATACTTCCAGTAGTATTCAATTAATGTTCTTATTTCATCACTACTAGTATTATATACTGATACATAATAAATTGAATTATCCGTATTATTCCTGTTTTGGTTACAACTAACCATATTGTATCTTTTCCCCAATGTGCATTTATGCTTAAAGCTACCATCCCCACCCTCTAGTTCTTTATTGACCCTATCCTGGGCCTGATGTAAAATCTCAGGGTCATAACCTCTCCTAATGAACATCTCCTTTGTTCGTTCCATCTCTTTTTTTATTTCTTCTCTATTATTACATAATCTGGCAATACGAACCAACTCCCCATAAGGTAATGCTTTAATCACATGTGGGGGATGGCAACTAGTTGCATGTAGGTATTGATTCCCATCTACAAATTTTCTATGAATACTGGAGGAGATACTCCCATCTATTCTCCCTTCCAAAACCAGATCTAAATAAATCACCTTATTGCCTTTTTGCAGCCCATCAAAAGCTAAACCATATGGATTATTATGCATTTCTTGTATGAATTGATCTATTTCTACAAAACCTCCATTACATACAAAAATTAAATCATCTATAAATCTAAAATAATAATCCACATATTTCTTCATAAAATCTAACTTAAATAAAAATTGTTTTTCAAACTAAGACATGAAAAGGTTGGCATATATGGGGGCAAAAGCTGCCCCCATAGCCGTACCCTGTCTCTGTCTATACAACTCATTATTAAAAGAAAAAATAATTATTTTTAAACAAAAATCCACCATTTCCACTGTAAACCTGGAAAGAGAATTATTTCCCATGAAGTATTCAATAGCTTTTAAACCATCTTCATGTCTAATGGAGGTATATAAACTTTTGACATCAAGGACCAGCCAATAGCTGTCCTTCTGCCACACTATTGGGGATATTTTTCGTAATAAATCCAAACTATCTTGGATATATGTTGGAAAAACTTTCACAAAAGGTAGTAATATCTTATGCAAAACTAAACCCATGTTGTGCTAAAAATAGTTGCAAGCCGAAATAATAGGTCTGCCTGGTGGCTCCTGCATGTCTTTATGTATTTTTGGCAGACAGAACAAAGTAGCTACTTCACTATTAACAGGAAAAAGTTTATCTTTTACATCTTAATTAATTAATTACAATTAAAATGCCCATGTGAATTGTTTTATATAGGGGGAAACTAAGAGGGAGTTTCGTATTAGATTCACGGAACACATTAGAGACATTAAAAATAAAAAAGAAGATAAAATAGCTGCACATTTTCATATGTTCCATGGAGGTGATGTAACTAAATTGAAAGGAACAATTTTAGAAACTGTTAAGTGGTTTTATGATGATGATAATATATTGAAACATAAGTTATGTTATAAAGAAAGCATCTACATTTTAAAGTATAAAACACTTGTGCCAAATGGACTTAATAATGACTTAAATTGGAAATGTTTGCTTTAAATGTGGAGGGGTTTTTTATTAAGTGTTTAATTGATTGTTAATTGAAGATTTTTTAGTATAAATGTTAGAGAAATGCATGATATTGTTTGTTACTCCTGGAAGGTGGTCACACCGAAGCACTAGAGAAATAAAAGTTTTGTATGTGCCTTTTGTTTGGTCCACTGGGTGATTGTCGTTTTATTGTGGTGGAGCAGAAGTAGTAGTCGTATTCATCTGCTCCTTACACAGTTTCCCTTCTCCCTCATCCAAACATACCCAGCATCTCTCAAAACTATGATAAACACACAGTGACATTCTGGAAACTCTAGTCAACAAAGCATTCAGGTTAACTCTCAGTGGGGACATTCACCCAAACCCTGGCCCAACATATATACCATTCAACTCAACCTCACAAAATGTCATTCAATTCCAACCTCCTCAATCTATAATCATTCCCCCCACGGCCAAATCTGATATTTTATTTTTAAATATGAATATAAGAAGTGTCAACAACAAAATCCAGTATCTACATGCTAGCCTCTTCCTATACTCCCCTGACATTGTACTACTCACCAAAACCTGGCTAAAACCCACCACTCCCAGCAATGAAATTCTCCCACCAGGATATAATATCATATGTACAGACAGAATTGGCAAAAGAGGAGGAGTGGCATTGCTCTTTAAAAGCTACCTCTGTTCATAGAGACTTTAGATGAAAAAAACATAAACCTTAACAATGCAGAGATAGTATATGCTAAACTAAACCTTAACCCAAAAAAAGCATATATACATAATAGGCATCTATATGCCCCCAGGAGATAAAATCTAAACATTAGAAAATATACTTCACTGGAGCAGCACAAAATTACCTCAAGAAACAATTGTGGGAGACTTCAATGTAGACTGGTTAGACTGCAAATCCCCAAACCCCAAAAATTGTATCAACCTGCATAGATTCACTCAACGCATCCACTCACCCACTAGGATTAATAAGCCATTCAACAAACACTCCTCTCTAGATTGGATATTAACAAATAGACCCGCTCTCTACTCCTATTCTGGCTGTCTTCCAGACAGTCTTAATGACCACTACCCAACCTATTAATTTAGGAAATCTGCTAACCCAACTAAACAAACTACATTTAAACAAATAAGGAACAGGAAACAACTGAACCCAAACAACCTCATAGATATACTCAAACACTGTACCTGGATTCTACAAAACCTTCTGCCCCTACAGGAAGCTATTGATTACTTTAACTCTACCTTCCTGTCTATATTAAATTCTCAGGCCCCTAGCAAAAATATAAGTGTGGAATCAAACTATGCCCCATGGTTAACAAAAGAAACACTATCACTACTTAAATCTAGAGACAAGGTTTGGACAAACTGGACCAAAACAAAGTCCCAAACCACACTGCAAACCTCCTGGGAATTTCAAAACAAAGCAAAACAGTGAATTAAGATGGACACAATAAACTACTACTAAGAAATACAATTCAGGCACATCAATAACCCGCAAAAATTCTGGACAGCTATAAATAGTATACTTCTACCAGGCAAAGTCAGTCACCCCTCCCACCACTACTAAATACTGACATTGTCACACAATTTAATAATTACTTTACTGAAACTATCTTAGCATTGTCCAACAACCAACCCCCCTCACCTATCCCTGCTACCACTGCCTCTTTCTGTACTAACTCTAGCTTGTCCCTGCAGCCCATAGCTACACAGACTATGAAAACATTACTTAAAAAGCTAAAAGCCACCACATTAGCTGCTGACAATTTACCTGCCCCATTACTAAAACTAACAGCATATGGAATAGTCTATCCAATAGCAATCCTTATCAATAGATCCATAGCAGAGCAACAAGTCCCTCCCATTTGGAAAACTGTGCACATTATAACTCTACATAAAGGTGTCTCTTCCACAGATCTCTCTACTACTGACCTATTGCAATTTTATCACCACTATCCAAAATACTACAGAAGGTCATCCACAAGCAAGTTACTGACTACCTACATACTAACAAACTTCTAATCAGTACTCAGCATGGCTTTCGAACATTCCACAGTACATCCACCACTCTACTGTCTTTCACCAATACTGTTAACTATCACAGGAACAACAATAATTATATGTATCCTCTATTTACATTGACCTATCAAAAGCCTTTGATATGGTTTCTCATAGTAAACTTCTAAACGTACTTTCTGAAGTAAATTTCTGTCAGTCTTCCCTTGCCTGGTTCCATGATTACCTTACTGGACACCAGCAAGCAGTCTCATGGAAACAGACTTTATCACCCCTTCTACCAGTGACTATAGGTGTCCCTCAAGGTTAAAATCTCAGGCCCACTATTTTTCTCAATATTTACAAATAACCTCCACATCACAACCCCAGAAGCCTCTCTCATCAATATGCAGATGATTCAACAGTGATATGTGCGGCCGGCTTCCTCTATTCAAAAACTTTATCATTTAACACAGCAATCTTTTCTAGCAGTAGAGACCTGGCTTACAAACTCTAGACTAATTTAAAACTCCAACAAAACCAAATTTATGATTTTCCAACCCACTAAATAAGTGTCACCCACTAATACTTTCAACATTGTATCAACAATAAAACCGTCATCTCACCATTACCACATACAAAACTTTTAGGTATCAAAATTGTTCGCAACTTAAAATTTGATATTCACATTTCCCCAACAGTAAAAAAATAGTGTACAAAAGAATTGGAACATTGTATAGGAATAAACATTACTTCGTTAAAAATACTAAAGCTACCATTGCCCAATCTCACTTACTCTCTACTGTACTATATGTGGCTCCCATTCTTACAAATCTAAAAATATCAGAGTTAGCAAAACTTGAATACTATTACAACAAGATTGGCAGATATGCTATAAACTTACCAGCTAGAGCTCACCATTGTACAGCACTCAAAGAACTCAACCGGCTAGAGCTCCCCCACCTCCTTCACTACCACCAGTTAACCATGCCCCATAAAATCCTTAACGAACCTGAAAAAAACACCTGCCCTACAAACATTACTTCAACCTCATACTACTAAAAGAATCCTGCACTTCGCTAATAAACACCATACAAAAATTAATATAACCAAAATTCAGAAAGGAGATCCCCTTTTCTCAAATTACTTAGGAAAAATCTGGAATATACTTCCAGACAATATTACATCAGTCACATCACTAGCCCAGTTTAAAACACTAAAAACCCACTTAATAAATGGCTGTGCCATGCTATACCCCAGACTAATCTTTCCTTAATCTTTCCCTCTGACTATGCTACTAATATGGCTACCACCTTTGCCTCACGTACTGACTAAACTAATCTACACCTCTTGCCTTCAACATAACACAACACTGTGCCTCAACGCAGCTGACATCATACTACATTAGATGTTTCAAATCCTTGGCAAACTATACCCATAAACATAATGTAGTATTGGTCTCTCTATGTACACAGAACTGTATAATGCTGCATTCTCTCTCTACTTACTGTTCAATCTTTTGTTGCTTAAAATCCATCATGAGTTATCTACTCTTGTTAATCCATTAGTTAGCTTTTAACTATAGCTGCTGTTCAAACTGTGTCTAAGATAGTGCGTTAATGTCTTGCCAATGTACAGTGCTATTAAAGTGCATTACTGTATGTTCAATGTGGAGCTTTTCTCCCCGGGCCTCCACTGAAAAAGGACATGTGTCCAGTCGGACTTTCCCACTAAACAAATGTAAAACAAAAAAAAATAAATAACTATATGGTCTATTCTTATTTGGTTGACTCAGAGCTTGCCTAATTTCATAGTCACAAATCTTTTCGAACATTTGCACATTACTGTTCATAGGAGGGTTAAAACAACTCGTCAGACTACAACCTATTGTATTAGATGCACTAGTAAATTGGCCCGCCTTATGAGTAAAAATGCAAGTCAAGAACATCAGTATGTATCAATTAAATAGATTTGTTAGAAAAATTGAATATATTAAAATCATGGTGGCTATTAGAAATAATATTGACAGTCTTTATACTTCGCACCAATTCAGAAGGAATTCCAACATTTAATTGTAATGTAATGACTTCTTCATGTAGTTGGTTTTTGGCCTCACTCCCAGTTGGTTGAATCTCTCTTCATTCCTGCTCTGCCCACCCTGGGCCACATACTGGTTCCAGCTCTTCACCTTTTCCGATCTCCTTAATTCCAAAGGGGCTGTATCCTCACTAACTTGATTGGGTCATTCACTTCCTGTAACTTTAACATTCCCGCTACTGGGCCAGTTTGATTGAGTGACATGCCTATTGTCCAAAGAAGGCTTCGGGTAGGTGTTTCCCTTAAAATTTGTGCGAGTCAGGGACTGTATAGCACCTGTCTGGTTTTCTAGGTGCAGGAGGGAGGGTGTCAGGAGTCGAGCTGGATTCCAGGAAAACATCCAGGACTGGGGGGATGGCCAAGGGTCTGTGTTGGGGATGATCTAGGTATTCCCCGAGTCTCTTTTTAGACTGAGGGTAGTCCTGACTCTCCCATTGGAAATGCTCCCTTAAGGTATGCAGGGTTTTCCCAAAGGAAAAATCCTCTGGGGGCGAGGCTGAAGGAATGGAAACCTCTGCATCAGAATCCTCATAAGTGGAGAGGGGTTGCATGTCTTCATATTCAGATGCATCAGATTCATCTGACGCTTGTTCAGACAGAACTACAGGGGACAGATCTCTTCCTTTTGGAGAGGGTAGCTTGGCTTCTCCTGATCTGCATGATAAGGTCTTCTGCCATTTTAAGCATTTGAGACTGAGGCAAGGTAACAGGTGCCTGAGAGTGGGTCGCCAGTTTCTTGGGTGTGGTTTGTACCCTGGGCCTAAGAAACTCGGTCGTTTTTGAAAGAACATTAGTCGCGGAAGAAGACGGTTTGTGTCGAGATTCGGTAGTGCAAAGGACTTCCTCGGAAGCTGGTTCCTGCTCAGCGGCTCCGGACCCATGCAAGGTAAAGACGACCGCAGACTCCTTAGTCAAAGAAGAGTTTTGCAGCATACCGGACTCCAAAACTGTCTCGGTAGCGGCCTGCGAATCAACAGAAACGGGCATCAGGGGCTGTGAAAGCGCCTGAATACCGGAGAATTGACAACTAGCTTAACGGAAGCGTTATCAGTAGGTTTGGACCTGTGCGGTCTGCCTCTATCTTTATGTTTTTTCGGAAGATCTGCTGTCGGATGGCTTACCAAAGATATATCGGAATTCAGGGACTGTAAGTGAAAATATTTGGCTACAATAAGGGCCCCACGATGGATAGTTCTGGAGTTGAACAAAGCACAGAGGCAACAACAGGGGACATCATGTTCTGGGTCTAAAGAAGTGACGCAGTAAGAGTGGAAGTCTCGGTGTGGTATTTGCTTTCCACAGGCAAGACAATTATTAACTTTTTCTGACATCGGTTAGTACAAGAAAAATAGGATTCCCAACGGGGTACTTCACTTTAGAAGACTTCACCTTCAATTTGGTAGATGAAAACTCAGGTAGCGGCTGACCAGCACTCGTGCAAACTGCTTCTGCTTTGGGCTCCACGGCAAGAAAGACTGATGTAATGGCGTCGGCTGCCTTACTTTATTATTATTTATTTACATTTGTTAACCCGGAGAGTCTGACTGGACACAGGCCCGTTTTCAGTGGAGGCCCGGGGAGAAAAGCTCCACATTAAGTATTATTTGCATTATACAGTTAAAAAAACATAGCATTTAAATATAGACATTAGTCCAGTTAAGGACGCAAGACAAGAAGAAAACAGATGCAAAACAGCTGTAGAGCATAGTACAATTTTAAAATATGGTGACATATATTAAACATGGTTAAAATGTAGTTGAGATTCATCAGTGAACAATTGATACAAACTGTTTTTGAGGTACATAACAGCCATTAGCAGTTGTTGCTACAAGAAGTTAGTATTATGTGGTAGGTAGCTGGGAACATGAGTAGCCAAGCTTGCTAAGAGTAGGTTGTTGATAGGGGCTGAGAGAGGTAGTGGGTGGGGTGACTGGATGGTATTAGAAGGGGGGGGGGGGGTTGCAAGGGCATATCTGGCAAGTTTTGAAGAGTGATTTTAGTAAGGATTTAAAGTGGGTGCAAGAAGTTACAGCGGCTATTGAGGTTGGGAGGGAGTTCCAGAATTTGGCTATAGTACAGGAGAATAATGCTTCTCCAGCAGAGTTAATGGCTCTTGTGACCTGTAGGAGGTTTTTGTGGCTGGATCTTAGTGGTCTCGTGGTTATGTAGGGTTGGAGTAGATTCTGGAGGGATGTGACTTTTAGTGGTTGGTTTATTAGGTTTGTGGGTGAGTGTGAGTTGGTACCATTGAAGGAGGTGAGGGAGTTCTAGCCAGCCCAGTTCTGCTAGTGAGCGACAGTGGTGAATATGGTAGTAAGCCCCTGTGGTGAATTTGGCGATTTTGTTGTAGCAGGTTTCGAGCTTATTTAGATCGCATTGTCTAAAGTTAGTATTGATGACCTGATGTCAGCCCTTAAGTGACAGCAACCGACTCAGAAATACTAAGTCTCTGGTATTCGGGCCGGCCGAGGGCTACCTTGGCAGGGATAACCCAAATGTGATGACTGCAGCAGTGAAACACAAAGAACATCTATACAATCTTTGATTATCAATAAGATCTGTAAATAGCAATTAACTGGTTTTGGAATAATGCCTGAATGTAAAGGAGTTATTATATAGTAAATGGGTTTGCAGAGAGAAGATCAAAGACAGTCAACATTGACTAGGGAAGGGAGAATAAATAGGGTGGTGCAACTTATGGGGTGCCTGTGAAGGCAAGACCTAGATGACTGACACCTGTAGTGAGTTGGTGATCAGTTTGGTAAAGGGTATGGGCATTTATACAGACACACATTTTTGTGCATATCTTTTGCTGGTACTATACATTTGCTAATTTAAGTGTGGATAATTAGGGCACCCATAAAAATGTATTTGGTTTGAAGGTTATCTTTTCTAACTGATTAAAGTATTCTCTATGCTCTGAATGGGGTCATATTAAGAAGTTATGTACCTACCATAATGTTCCACGTTAGTTGTCTTCTCTCGCCTTCTTTCTTGCTTGATGGGTTCGGAGCCGATCCCTCGGCTCCGACTCGGCACTTGCTAAGCTCGAGAGTCACTTTTACCAGCTCGAGGCAGCCCCATATCCCATGATGCAAGGCGGTAAGTACCCAGATCTCGTTTGATGACAAAGGGCAATAGCACCAAGCATAAAATACTTCCCAAAGGAAGAAAGAAAACTTACAGATGGAAGAAGGACCAGGTCTGAATGGTCTTCAGCATAACAGTTTCTTATAACAAGGTCTGTCCAGGCCAGGGGAAGGAGGGAGGGTCGCAAGAAAGAAGGCAGAGAAGACAACTAACATGGAACGCTATGGTAGGTACATAACTTCTTAATGTTAAGTTGTCAATCTCGCCTTCATTCTTGCTTGATGGGACCGCGTCCTAGCACCTCTATCCTGGGTGGCTCAATGGAACAAACTCTTGAGGACTGTAGAGCCAAAACTGGCTCTGTCCCTGGAGGCCAAGTCCAATTTGTAATGGGAAACAAAAGTGTGAGGAGTGGCCCAAGTGGCCGCTGCACAAATAGTGTCTAAAGGAAGTCTAGCTTGAAAAGCTGTAGAAGTAGCTAAGCTCCTGGTTGAATGTGCTTTAGGTTTTGAGCACAGCTGTTTTCCCCTGAGCAGATAAATTTCAGAGATGACCGAAGAAAGCCATCTGGACAAGGTCACTTTAGAAACAGGAAGGCCTTTTATTATCCGCATAGGAAACAAAAAGTTGATCAGATTTTCTAAATTTTTTTGTTCTGTCCAAACAATATCCAAGTTGACGGTGGACATCAAGATAATGTAGCTTTTGTTCAGCTCTATCTGAATAGTTAGGAAAAATACAGGAGATCAATGGATTGATTCAAATTGTTCTTTGAAGCGACCTTAGGCAAAAAGTTGGGTTAGTTCTCAAAGATACTCTGTCTTTGTGAAAAACCAAATAGGGGGTCGAACCGAAGAGCATGAAGTTCAGACACCCTCCTGGCCGATGTAATAGCCACTAGGAATAAAGTTTTCCAAGAAAGATATTTCAGGGAACAAGAAACAGCTGGCTCGAAGGGGGGAAGAATCAAGGATGTCAGCACTAAATTTAGATCCCACTGAGGAGGAGGATTCCTGATTGGAGGCTTTAGTAGGAAAATTCCTTTCAAGAAGGCCCTGCAGAGCCTATGGGACATAATATTATGGTCTGCTATCCCGACATGAAAATTGGAAATAGCAGCCAATTGAACTCTGACTGTAGAAGAAGAGGAGCCTGCATGAAAAATCTCTGCTAAGAAGTCCAGGACTGCCTGAACAGGGGCAGTGAAAGGATCAATATTCTTGGCCTTAGCCCAATAAGAGAAATGTTTCCATTTGCTTGTATAAATCCTCCTGGTAGAGGATTTTAGAAGCTACTATGATGTCTCTAACTGGGTTAGAGATCAAAGGAAGCCTGGCTAAGGAAGGAAGTGGAGCAACCATGCTGTGAGGTTGAGAGAAGGGATTGACCGGTGCAGCTGACCCGATTGGTGAATCAGAAGATCTGGCACTGGGTCCAGATGCCACGGCTGCACCAAAAGGTGATGATGGAGGAACGGAACCAAACTTGTCGAGGCCAGTAAGGGGCAATGAGAATCAATTTGGCTCTCAAAGCGGTAGCTTTCTGGATAACCTGAGGGATTAGAGGAAATGGAGGAAGGCATAAAGAAGTCCCTGGGGCCAATCCTGGGTCAGAGCGTCTCTGGGGATGGCCTGATAGAGGGAAGAGGCAGAAGAAATCTGGACATTTGCTGTTTTGGGGAGTAGCAAAAGATCGCAACATGGACGCACCCCATTCCAGAAAAATCTCTTCCGCTATAGATTGCTTGAGAGACCACTCGTGAGGCATGAGAATAGCTCTGCTCAATCTGTCCACTACAATGTTGGTTTTCCCAGGGATATGCGTTGCTACCAGAAACCGATGAGAGGAGATCGCCCATTGCCATAGTCTGAGCGCTTCGACACAAAGGGTAGGACTTGGTTCCGCCCTGTTTGTTGATATACCAAACTACAGACATGTTGTCTGTGTGGACTGCAATTGTCCCTACGGAAGAAAGTCGTTGAGGGCTTGCAACGTTAAAAGCACTGCTCTCATCTCCAGGACATTTATGTGCAGATGGTACTCGAACGGCTGCCACGCCCCATGAACCATCCTACCCTGATAATGACCCCCACCCGATCAGGGAGGCATCCGTGGTAACAGTGGCTATCGGGATGGGGTACAAAGTACCTGCCTTGGTGAACCTGAGGAGATGTGATCCACCAAGCAAGATGCTCTTTGCAAGTCTGTGTCACCAGAATCTGGTGACGATAGGAAGTTGTTGGTATGACCATTGTGTGAACAGCATCCACTGAAGAAGGCGCATGTAGAATCGAGCCAGGGAAGAAGAGTAATGGCCGCAGCCATGAGACCTAATACCTTTAGAACCATTCTGGCCTGTACTTTCTTGTTGGCCAGAATGATCCTGACATGACTCTGAATGTCTGAAACTCTTTGATCTGTACGGGTAGCTGACATCCTAACAGTGATTAAGTATGCGCCTATGAAGGTAATAGACTGGCAGGGCGATAAGGATGACTTTTCGGAGTTGATCGAGATGCCCAAATGAGAACAAAGATTTATTGTGTAATCCCTGGCTTGTATAAGCTGATGCCTGGTGGTGGCTGACAGGAGCCAGTCGTCGAGATACGGAAACACCTGGAATCCTTGACGCCTCAGGTGAGCCGTGACCACTGCCATGCATTTGGTGAACACTCTGGGGCTGTAGTGAGACCAAAGGGCAGGGCTCTGAACTGGAAATGACTGGACCCCAGCCAGCGGAGAAATCTCCTGGAGCGTCTGTGAATTTTGATGTGATAGCACGCATCCTGAAGATCTATTGAGCACATCCAGTTGTCCTTCTGTAAGAAGGGCAGAATTGACTGAAGAGTGACCATTCGAATCTTGTCTTCCTCACAGACTTGTTGAGTCTGCTGAGATCCAATATTGGTCTCCAGTCTCCCGTCTTTTGGGGACCAAAAGAACCTTGAGTAGATTCCGGGCTCTGAATGGTCTGTTGTAACTGGCTGAATGGCTCTTTTGCAGTAGTTTTGAGACTTCTAACTCTGCAATTTCCCTTAGACCGGGTGGTACATCTGAAAGGGAATTTGAGGGAAAGGACTTCCTCGAAAGGAATTATGTAACCCTTGGGTATGATCGACTGTACCCAACTGTCTTGAGTGGGGGAATGCCAGGCTTCTGGGTACAGTGGTAAACTTCCGACTGCCTCCAAGGAGGGACAGCCGGGCAACATCTCAGGGATGCTGAAAGGGCTTGTCAGAGAGAGGCTCTGTTTCCTGGTTTTGGACCCCTCTGCCTCTAGAGCGGCGTCTGTTGTTGTTACCCCTCTGCCTCTAGGGGTAAACTGACCACGTGAATCCGCGTGACTCCTTGGGATTTCTGGAACCACATTTTCCACCTTTCTGTCCTTTGGGATAAGGTCTAGAAGGGGTGGAAAACGGACTCCTACAGCAGAAAGAGTCTTGCCGTCCTGTTCGCACCTGGTCAAAGTTTCCTTCACCTGAGGGCCAAACAAAGCTGACCCATCAAAGGGAGAATTTGTGAAGGACGCCTTGAAGGGATCTGCAAAATCACATAGCCGGATCCAAGCTTGGCGCCTAAGAGCCACACCTGTACTCATGCTCTACTCGCTCCATCAGCAGCATATGATATTAGCCGCATGGAGGAGTTTGCAATGGAATTAAGGGTTCCTAGCTGAAGCAATCTTTTCTTGAGCTCCTGCAGCTGTAGGATCCTGTACTACTTCACCCAGCTCCTTAAGGATATCCCTCTGGAGTCTGGTGAAGTGACATAGGTAATTCAGCGAACGCATAGCAAAGGTCGCTGAGGAAAACATCCGCCACTGCACCTATCCATGGTCCTAGAGTCCTTATTAGGAGGATGGACGGGCACGGAAGGATCTGCAAGTTCCTTCTTGGTGGCCGCAGCCACCACCATGGCATCAGCGGGACACCCTTAGTGAGGAATTGCTTGTCACCCGGCAGTGATAAATTTTGAAGGCCTCCTAGGGACTGGCTCTACAGAGTCAGGAGCTGCCCACGCCTTCGGGCAATAACCTGCATAAGGGGTCGAAGGCGGAGACACCCAGGAGGTGGAGGGCCGAGATCCAAACGCCTCTAGGTATACTGACTCATCCTCAGAGGGATTGTTGGTGGGCCACTTTCCCTCTGTTTAAGGAGTTCTAGGATGTCTGAGAAGGAGACATCCTCAGAGGGGATCTAGGGGATCCCTCTGACTCATCAAAGTCAGTATCCGTGACAGACTCGGGGAGTCTACATGTTTCCTCTTACAAGTCCTCTTCCTAGGAGGATCTCCAAACATCAGGGAATCCTCGGAAGAGGGGAAATTCCCAATGGGGAAACCTGAGGCGGAGGATCTCTGGCTCCTATAGCAGGACAAGTGGCAGAGATGTCAACAGGCACTATAGAGGGACGCGCTAGCGGAACAGACTGCTGACTGAAACCAGTGGCCAGCATACTCTTCATCACCTCGAATGCCCCCCTCCCAGGCAGGTACGAGAGAACCCGTTCAAGAACTAGGAACTCCAGGGACCACCGAAGGGAAGTCTCCGAGGCAGATGTCGGAGCCGAGCTCACCAAGGCCGAGGCTCCAAGGGGAAGAGCGGGTTCGACAAGGGTCCGATGCCACTCACCCCTCGGAGGAGACCATGGAAGCCCGACCACCAATCCCTCTAAGGAAGGTCTCAAGAGGAGATAAGAGTAGAGGCTGAAAGAACAGAAGGGGTATCTGTCCTCCAGCCGTAGCAGTAACCATTCCGAAGACTCCAACTCCAAGCTCTGGGGTAGAGTTGAAGGAGGAACTGTAACGGGTGTGGACCAACAGTCGCCTGTTGAGACGGACTATGTAACATTTGGGCCAGTACCTGTGACTTAAGTAATCTGCTGACCACTCTCTAGGTCATGGTCTGAAAGTCTGGATGACCTTGAAGATCGGCTCCGATGGCTCCGTTCGAAGGAGAGATGAAGCCGAGCCGAAAGTATCGGCTCCAAGGAAGGAGACCTCGACCTCTTCCTGGAATGAGCCATCGGAACCGATACTATAGATCCTGTCGGAGCCGAAGACTTATCGGAGCCGACAGGAAGCCTCGATGCATCGGCTCCAGCCGGAGCCGATACAGCCACAAAAGTAACGGTGTCGGAGCCGATCGGTGCCGACACCGATGCCTGTGCCACATGGTGGTCGGAACCGATCGGAGCCGACACCGAAGTGGTCGATGCAGAATCGGCACCGATAGCCATCGGTGCCGAAGGCTTAGATAAGCCAGAATCGGCTCCAGACAGAGCCGATCTCGACTCAGATCGAGTCGGAGCCGAGGCCGCAGGCTTAGATACAGAAGCCTGGGCCTTGGAAGATTTGGCTGATTTAGATGGAGCCGACTTAGCCGGAGAGCCCTCCGGCTTAAGAAGGCCCCTAAGTATCAGCTTGTTTCGTCTTTCCTGCAGGACTCTCTGGCTGAAGGAATGACAAATAGCACAGGAGTCCTGCAGGTGAAGAGGCCCCAGGCAATACAGGCAAGAAGTGTGACCGTCTGTCAGAGACATCTTCTGACAGCACGAGTCACACTTCTTAAAACCTGAGACCCTCTCCTTTGACATGGTGTTTCACAACACACACACACACCAGTCAAAGAATTAAATTAAATAAAATACCAAAAGGTATTACTAGAAAAAACACACACACACACCCTAACAGGGGGGGATGGGATGGGTAAAGTTTGACTAAACAATTAGTAGAGACAGGGAATTTTCTGTCAGAAAATCTATAGAATTAACTTAAAACTAAAAATTAAGTGGTTTTTAGCAAAAAGGGGCTAAAATATTAAAGTAGTGAATCACTTACCAGGAGCTGGTAAAAGGAGGACCTCATAAGCGAAGCAGCAAACGAGATCTGGGTACTTACCGCCTTGCATCATGGGATATGGGGCTGCCTCGAGCTGGTAAAAGTGACTCTCGAGCTTAGCAAGTGCCGAGTCGGAGCCGAGGGATCGGCTCCGAACCCATCAAGCAAGAATGAAGGCGAGATTGACAACTTAACATTATTGGTTATAACTATTGTTTGTTACTAGGACTTCAGCCAATTCCAGATTTATGGTAAGTGGAATCTGACAAGAGATAATCAGGTAACAAATAAATAAGAGGTTGCCAGTGGATGTGAATGTATGATAGGAATTGTACTCTGGAAAAGAGGAGTGTTATTACTACAGTGTAACCAAGCTTCAGTAATTAAATACCGATGCCTTCAAGGGTCATGAAAGTCTCACGTTCAGAGATTTTGTTTAGACTTCTGCCCTTCAGCAGTGCTACCTTGATGTTATCCTAAATGCAACTTCCTAAATCATTATGTTCATCAACTGAACTCTTCCTAAAAAGACACTATGGGGTATCAAACGTTTTAGCTAGTATGCAAAAGCTGAGGGATGAGAGGTACAAGGTATCCCTAACAAAGTGTATATGAGAAGTCTGCTGACACCTCCTCATCCCAAATGAAACTTCCAGAGTACAGACTGATACAATTGTCTCCTCAATACCTGGCTGTGTCACAACCTGAAGATGAGGACATCTGCCAGCTCCTTCTCATCCAATTCAGAAACCGGGAAGTTGGGGAGGGAGAGTGGGTCTTTCTTCCTCTCTACTGGGGGGAGCAGACACACTGTCAAAGACTGCACCACCATGGGGCTAATTCTACAACAAGCAAACACACAACTCCTTGGTAAACTTTAAATAAATACAGCAGAGGCCAAACAGACAGACATTGGCATAGTTTAGACTCGCCTCCTCTTGGGAAGGAGACCCTGCATAAAAAGGATATATATCTTGGTGGGGGGGGGACCATCTGACAATGCAACAAAAATCTGTGAAGGATGAACTTCTGTTGTGGGTGCTGGAAAATCTCACCAGGCTGGAAGTCTCAATCACTTCCTTAGATGTCTGACTATATGAAATGAAGTCCCTCTGCCCAGTTTCTAAAGGAGGGATTCAACCCAAACCACTCTACTGAGAGCTCACCACTCAAAACGGCAATACAATAGCATCTCTAACCACGGATTGCTAAACATCTAATCCCAACCCTGCTCAATGGCCACAAATCATCACATCCACCTTCACCTTCCAACCTGTGCCCACATCTTATAAAACACTACTCAAACTTAAATCGTGCTCTTCTTCAGCAGATGAGCTTCCAAGAGAGTACCTAAAAACAGCAGCCTAGCCTAGCCTGTCGCAATCCTTATAAATAGGTCAATCAAAGAATCCCACATTCCCTCTATCTGGAAAAAGTCACAGATTATCCCTCTGCACAAAAGAGGACATTCAACAGATATTAATAAACCCTTAGGCCTATAGCAATTTTATCTCCCCTCACCAAAATACTTGAAAATTGTTTTCAAAAACAATTGACAGACTATCTCCTGCAGGAAGTACTCCTATCCCTTACACAACAAGGCTTCTGTCATTCCCTGAGTAGTAGCAGAAGTTAGAAGTGCCCTTCTAACCTACACAGATACTGTCAATAAAGCTAGAGATAACAGCAAACTATTTTTTTCCTTATTTCTAGACTTGTCTAAAGAATTCAACACAGTTTATCACGGAAAACTTCTACTTCAAGTCTCCTCACTAGGTCGCTCTCAGCCCACCCTTCTGTGGTTCAAAAGTTACCTATCCAATAGGTATCAGTCAGTAAAAGTGCATTCCACACTTTCGCCTTACCTCCCAGTCACCACCTGTGTACCATAAGGCTCTATCCCTGGTCCCCTCCTTTTAAACATTTTCACCCACAGCCTCTATACATCCACACAACAGACCACCCTAATACAACACTCAGATGATTCCACTCTTATTTGTACATCTGACAATATGGCTCACCTTCAAAAAAGTACTCAGGAAGCTTTTGCAGCCACTGAAATGCGGCTTCAAAACTCAACTCATGCTCAACCCAGAAAAGATCAAACCTATTTTTTCCCCAAATCCCTCTCTCATGAAAAAACAAAATTTAAAGCCCTCTCTCCTGATAATATAACCATCAAAGTCAGTTTTCATAGCAAATTTTTAGGGGTGATAGTGGATGATAACATTACATTCGACCTGCATATACAAAATTGCATAAGAAAAATCATCAAAAACTAGGGATGCTTTACATAGCCAAAAACGTCATCATCAACACAAGTGAAATGACACTTGCCACTATTTATCTCCTCCCCACTCTTCTTTATGGTGCTCCCATCCTTACTAACTTCAGGCTTCACAAAATGTAAAACTTGAACAATGGTATAACAAAGTTATTAAATTTGCAACAAATGCCCCTTTCAGGACCTACCACTGTACAGCACTAAAAAGCCTACATTGGTTAGAACTGTCTCATCAACTAACATATACACAGCTCCTTAGCCCCTATAAACTTATCCAGCATCCATCTGCCTGTTCAGCACTCAAAACCATTACACACAACCATGTTTCCAGTTGGTCAATGCAATCCAGTGACCAGAAACTCCTGTCTGTCTGCAAACCTATCAAATCTGCTGAGCATTGTCTGTACAAGGTTACTAAGGCCTGGAACTCATTACCTGTATCCATCAGGTCAATACCCCCTCTTCTCATCTTTCAAAACCACTCTAAAAGGACTTTCTAGCTAAAATCTGTCTCTGTTCTTGCTCAAAACCAGGATAAACTATATTCCTAAATGTGAACAAGTACCTCTTCATTCCTTATACCTCCTTACTCTCCCATCTTCACTTACTTCCTTCAAATTATTTTCCCTGACTTTTTCTCTAAATATACCATAAGCCTGTTTTTCCCTCACTTCATATTGCAATTTCTGTTTGTATTACACTAACTTACCTTTAATTTCTCTACAAACTGTCTAAAATTCTATAAATATTAAATGCTTGCTACACAACTTGTATTATCTTAACCAACGTTTTTATATCATGTCTAATGTGTTACAATTATTTAAAATGCTGATGTTTTTGTTTTATTTTTAAAGACTGTAAAATTACTGTTCTTAAATGTTTTGTAATAATTTGGAACTTTTCTCACAGGGCCTCCTCTGAAAATGGACTTCTACTCAGACTTTCCCAGTAATCAAATGTTAATAAACAAATAAAGGTTCAGGATACGCAGGGACATAGTAGACTTTACTGGACTAAAGGTGGATTTGGCAACCCTCAGACTGCAGCATGATTGGCAGGGTCATTATGGTCTCTTACTCTCTGCATGCTGGTTCCCCCACTATTGTAGTCTTTCAGGTTTCTCCTCATGCTACTAATGTTTTGTGCTTGAAGATAGCCGTCCAATATTAGGCCCATCAATTAAATATCTTTCCACTAAACATTACAGAGAAGAGCTTAAATAGCACTGTAATTGGTAGCCCTTAAGTGAAATCTGTCTTTTACAGACACACTTGTTAGCAAGATTTTCCAGAGACATCATGAAACTTGGAAACAATCCACAAAAATCTGACAAAAAAAAAAAATCACAACTATATACGATCTAATCTGAATAATTAGAGAAAATGTTCCCATATGTGGTACTTTACATTTTCTAGAAGTTGCCTGGAAGGGTCATGTGATTGGATGCACGGATAGTCATGTTTCTTCTAACACAAAAAGAACTGAAAGTGCTGTGATCCTACTTTCTTTTTCCATTGCGTGTTGTAGGACATCCTGGACTACAGCAGTACTCTAGTTCCATGCTGGGGAAGCCTGTAAAGCTCCGAACATCGGACATCTACCTGTGGCCAATTCCAATGGAAAAAAAATCTTACTGCAACAATAACCCTTGCAGTGAACATCTCGTTCAACTACTCTATTTTGTGTTTGCTATTTTGTGTATAGAGCTAGGCAGCCATATAATAGTGTACACACAGCAAATTATGACACTTCCAGATTTCACAGCTTAACAGTAACCACCATGTAGCAGCATATGCACAGACAGGTATCCTTGTGGAAGTATTCTCACAGCATGTTAACTATTTTGCTATGACAATCTTTATGTAGTTCAGCATATGAAACACTGTTAACATTCTCCACACAGTTACTCTGTAAGCAGTGCTATGTGACAGCTTGCCCAGGACAATACCTGATATGTGATGGCTCTTTTGGCATCTGGATCCACCTCTTCTTCTTCAGCTTCCTTTTCATCACTGAAACAGAGGTTGGCAGCACATAGTTAATTTCACATTAAATACATGAAGATAAACAGACCTGTTTTTGATTACTTTCAAGCTTTACTTTTTGATAATTGTAAATGTAAAGGTAATAATCTCATGCAACATACTGGGTGTAACTGACTACCCATGTTCATGTTTTCCAATCAAAAATGCTGTAAATGTTTGCATGTCTGAGTACAAACCTAACACAAACAGAAGGAAATAACTATGGCACATAGACATTTTGCCACAAATACATAAAGTTACTTTAAATTCTGCTCAATTGCAAGTCTTAAGCGTCTACAGTTTTTCTAAGACTGTTTTTAATCACTATTACTTACAAAAACGTTCACATCCCTCTAACTTTCCTTCAGCTTTGCTGAAGGCAGCAGACTAGCCAGGGAAAGCAAAAGTGCCCTAGCACTAGCCACAGACTCCTAGATCAGATGAAATGTTAAATTCTTTAAACTGTCCTGGGTCTGCCCTGGGGTCTCCACAAAGTCAGTTATGCTTCACACAGGGGACATTATTAAGTTGTCCAAACCACTTTAACATGCTCCTCTTAATTTGAAAAAGCAGTAGTAACTGTATGTTAAAGCCTGTGTGTGTCATTGATCTTCCCACACTTTTACACAGGTAGTAACTCAAGCAGGAGTAAAGAAAAACCTAACTGCTGTTCCAAGAACCTGTGCTCTTGCTTTTTTCAGTCATTACTAAGACTTGTGACCCCATAACAGAATACTGATGCATACTGACATGGTAAACTAACCCTCATGTCCAAGATTTCAGCACACACTTTACCACAAAATACGGTAACCATTTGAAATGTTGAGACCCGCTAGAGTGAATCCCGAAACACAGACACTGAATGGCTGCAAAAATGGACTTGCATAAAAGCTAAGCCCAAGATGGCCATTTCTCTACATATTCCCTTTCCTCCAAAGTATGGCAGTCTTGGAGGTGGTCTATATATGTTTGGGGAAATGTGGGGGCTTTGCCCCTCACATCAGTGGATGCAGGGGAGCCTGCTCCCTACAAAAAAAAAAAAAAAAAAAAAAAAAGGTTTAAATGAGAACAGCAATCTTTGAGATTCGCTCTTCTTCTTCTGTAATTTTGGCACCTTTTTTTTCCCATATCAGCACTCAGTATTTTAATGCCTACATTTCAACAGGGAGACCAAAATACAGGTTCAGTAACCACAAGACTGTGAACGTTGCATCAAATTGCTGGGCAGTTTAATGTTCCCCCTACTCATTAATCATTGTACTTATAAACTCAAGGATGTTTGACAAGAAATCCTACACACATACAAAAAATAAATAATACCTCAGCCTTCAAAGAAGGAAATCTGGGACACATACATTATGCAGCCTATTTCATATAATCGAAGGTTCAACTCCGCAAACCTCCATTCGTCAAGCCAACAAGAGCAAGCATTCACTCAAGCAAATGTTCACATCAGCAAATTACTATAACAGGGAATAGAATTACTTGGCTAACATTTTCCCTTTTCTCCACTATAGTGCAATCTCGGAATTGGTATATATAAGTGGGGGTGGGGTGGTGCAGCCCCCCCCCCCACCTTGGTGGGTTTGACATACTGCGCTGTGTGTGATGGTCGCAATGTTTGTCAACTAATTCCATTCCATGTTGCAGTAATTCGCTGATGTGAATGTTTGGTTAACTGAACCTTCGCTCTTGTCAGCTCGACAAATGGAAATTCATGGAGTTGAACCTTCAATTATATGAACTAGACCCATATTATGCATATTCATGGATGAGGTACTCAAAGTTATACAGACAGGCAGAATGCAATTAAGTGTCACTTTCATTTTGTTACAGCATCTTACATGTACATTTACAATAGCATAAATGTTACTGCGCCAAATAAACCCTTTCCCTTACAACACAGAAAGTAAACTCACACTGCTGCACTTTCAAATAATGCTTAATATTAAAAAACAAAGACCTATATTAAGAACAATGCTTTCTAATGGGAAGCCAGTTTCCTCCCAACTCCAAAAACATGCTTCTCATGTTAGTAACCTACTGAAAAATACATAAAAATCTCCCTAGGTTTGTGCTGTGGAACTATTCTCCACTAGTCTCCCCTATAAGAAGCTTTTCACTCCTCAAGTCCAACCGTTTTTCCAAAAATAAAATTAATAGTAACTAAGGTTTGGAGTCTAAAACCTTAATCAGCCCAACCCTCAACAACAACAAAATGCAGTTTTAAGGGTACTTCGGAATAAATAGCAGAGTCAGGGCACAAAAGGCAGAACACTCACTTTTGGTGCAGAAGGCTGTGGGTTCTTTTCCCACAGCAGGTAGACTGATTGACAATGAACTGCAGCATATGGGGAGGGGGGGTGGTGCTGCACTCCTGAGTGTCATCCTTTGGATGAGATGTTAAACAGAAGATCCCACAGCATCTATCGAAAAAAAAATAGGGGAGGTTCCCTGATGCCCTGGACGAATTTCCCTTAGTTGTATAAATACTACATTGGGTCTCCTCTGTAAAGAGACTACTAGCTTAGTGGGAATAACTCGATCAACAAAGAATAAATAAATAAAAATATAAACAGACACACAAAGGTATGTGATATACATCTGCTAAATTTCATTTTTACATAGATGTAGACTCCATAAAATTCTAAATCGGGTTCTTGTTTGGTGAAGGTATGATGAAATTCAGCTGTAACAGAAAACAAAAGAATTATAACAAGAGCAAAGACTGTCATACCTCATTAGGTGTTAATCAAGAGTTTGCGTGGATGCCTCACCTCTAAGACAGTCAAAGTACATACAGACAGAGAGAAAATTTCAGAAAACTCTACCAAACAATCTTCTTTTCAAAGTAACATTTTCACCTGCCTTGGTGATGTGGCAGCAACCCATATCCCCATACAGTCAATGTGCATTCTAAAGTTAACAAGATGGTTGCCATAACACAAAGGAAGAAGGGGCCTACCAGTACAGTGACAGTATATAGTTATGCCACACATGAACTAGATATTTAGTAGCAACTTAAGAGATGGATGTCTGGAAGAGAGTACAACACAAACTCTGAAGATACTGTACCTGCTCTTCTTTCATGGTAGGGGGATGCACACTCATTGACCTGTTTTCCACAGTCAAAGTCTAATCCACAGGGGACATTCTTGTCATAAGATGTGTACAACCCCTTCCCTCAGGACAGGCAAGATGGTACAAGGTTTTCATTCCTAATTCTGATTCAGCTCCTCCAGTGTCAGTCACGAGTCATTTGAAGAGCAGTTATGGCTTTATCCTTCTGTCATGGAACCAGTATATTGTGTGGTCACTTGACAGCAGCAAAAACAGAAGCATAAAAACTTTCAGCCTTAGACTTTGTACGCCTAACAATGATATTTGGTGTTCTACTGTCAACAGTTCAAAAGTGTGACTGGTGACTTATTTCCCCTTCAAATACCTCACTGTGCAGACATTGAAGAGATCCCACGAAGGTCATTTGCAAGGCAGAACTTCATTATCACGCAAAGTACTACGTTTCCAAGTACAACAGCTAAGATTCCGTTAGCAAACTGAAAAAAAATTGCACCTCCATCTCTTTGCTGTCTATAATCCAAGAGAGGCCAAAATCCAGTGATTAACATCAACATCCATACAACAATCACTGCCACAACAACTAAACAGCACAGACAGCAGACAAAAAAAACAGAAAGGAAAGCCATTCCCAAAAAGTCAGAATGGAAATCAACCATCTGATGCTATACAACTGTACTGTATTTTCCATTCCTTCCTGTCGTTTTGGTAGTAAATGCTTCTGGTACAAGTTATGAACTAGAAAGGGAAGAAAAAACTGTTAGCACACTATGCACCAAAGCATCATCAAACCAAATTGCATTTCCCAGCTTTAGAGTAGACATTTAGTTTTTAATGCTCACTGAAAGTATGTACAAAAAATACAGATCATGGACTCACAAATACAAGACAAACTCTCCCCCGAAAAAAGCTGCTGAAGTAGGAAGAGCCTTTGTTAAACAAGCTGCAACTTACCTTTTACTTGGCTTTGTTGAAGAAAAAATAATGATTAATGATTGGTTAGTTATATGTGCACCCATTCCATCCTCTTATTGCTCAAAAATATACTGTACAAAACTGCAACTCAGACTGCTCACCATAAAGTCATTATACTTGGGGCCTGAACTTACACTGTGGACTGGTCACTTAAGAACTTGGCTAAATAAAAACCTACTTAACCACCCATAACAGCTACTAAAAGACTGTTACTAGAACAAACACAACAATTCAGCAAACCATAACACTAACTAACTAACCAATCAGACACAGTACATTCCTCTACAAATCCTGCCAAACGGGAGGAGCGTCCCTAGCTTGGTTCCAACTTCTTGGACTAGTAAAAGACACCTTTCCCAGCCTTTATCACTATACGAAATATAACTGAATCCTCATCAACCTGCCTACTTACTGAACTGAACTCAATTAACTGGGCACCTGTGTTCTACAACATACTCCATGACAGTTTGTCTGCCTTGTTCAATTTACTAAAAAATTAATCCCAATGAAAACCAAATTATTATAATAAATTACGGCCATCTTCAGATCTTAGCAGCAAATACAAAAAACACAACTTAAATAAACCCAGCACCTTCAAACAGCAGAGGAAGCAAACACGTTTTAATACTACAATTGCTAAGCACCGGGACACACAAGATATTCCTAAGCAACAACAAACTAAAGTCCTTGAACAACTAAATCGTTTGAATGCTACACATTCTCAACAACAAACAGTACTAGAATTACCTGATCTAAGGATCTAACCTTGTCTGTAATTAACAAGACATGCTAGAGTGACAGGTTTGTGTCTCAGAAATTACTCCTTCTCTGTAACAGACTCGCCATTCGTGTGAAAACAGCTCCTCCCTAAGCCTACTCAAAGCAATTTAGATCAATGGAAGGGAAATCACAAATTCACCCCTGGCTTGTTGCCTGTGGTCCTTATGGACAGGGGCAATTTCTAGATACCCTAAGGTTCAGGCATATACCAAAGCCATTCCAACCTTTTGGCTGGGGCATGAATGTCTAGGCTTTAAAAGGCTCTAGGGCCATTAGCCTCGTAACCTCCTATGATCCTATGCCAAACAAAACGGTCTGTAATCCCATTACTTCCATTAGTATACACTTTCAGCCAAACCTATCCTACTCAAGTAAACCTCTTCATGAATTATTCCACTACCATCCATTTCACGTCAGAAGATAACCAAAAAGAAATTAATTACTTAAAATGGGTAATTACCAAGAGACAACCTATATTACTCACCCTATGTTACTAAAACTTTGCAGACACTCACTCTCACTTTATACATCTTGCTAAAATATTAAATTTTTTCACCACTAAAATATTCCCAGATCACTTTCAACATACTATCATACATCCACTGCTTAAATCACATAGCCCAGAAAACCATGATGACGACCACTCTGTTGCAAATACAGCTCCAATACCAAAATCTTTGAGAAACTCACC
This sequence comes from Protopterus annectens, assembly GCF_019279795.1. Classification (NCBI taxonomy): domain Eukaryota; kingdom Metazoa; phylum Chordata; order Ceratodontiformes; family Protopteridae; genus Protopterus; species Protopterus annectens. The sequence goes on along the minus strand of NC_056728.1, from coordinate 1,752,785,310 downwards.
TACACACAGCATTTTGAAAACATTCAAAAACTCATCTTTTTTGACAGATAACATAACTTCAAGCCCAAATACAGTACTAGTATTGTCCTACTCTCTTACAAATTAAATGCCAACTTGGAATATGGTGAGTTAACAGGGACCATACCCCTCGACATAAAAAGGGCCCCTGAAACAGATCATCTTGATAGCCTATCACAAAAGCTACTGAAAATCAGGCTTTTCTGCTGAGGTTTGCAGATGATTTAGTTACCTGAACAGTAAATCTTTACATCAAACTCTGAAAAACAAATCCAAGCATTCTAAATAAAGGTGTTCCTCAATTATCAGTCCTAAGACTTCTACTATTCTTATTGTCTGTTAATGATTTATCCTGGGACCTACCCAATCTTAAATGCATGTTGTACGCCAATGATATTTTCATTAATAGGCCAAACCATAACAATTCCCTGGCTATTTCTTCCCACAATATTTACTTCCCTGGACCCCTGTCTAGCAGGGCGACTGACTTGATCCCCGGGGTGAATTTCCTATCTCCCATCCAATCGTCAAGGTTCCTTTTGAAGAAGGCCAAAGAAGTGCTCTACTTGACATGTATGGGCAGTCTATTCCAGAGTCTGGGGAGTCTCTGGGTCAGGAACCTATCCCTCCAGCATGTTTTGTTCATTATGATGACAAGATTTAGATCCCTGGAGCATGTGGCTCTGAGGGAATGGGGATTTCTTTAAGTGTAGCATGTCCAACAGTTCTGGGTTTGACATGGCCTTGCATGTTAAGCAGAGATTGCCTCTGAGTAGACTATATGCGACAGAGTACAGCTGGAGTTTTTTTTTAGACAGTCAGCACAGGGAATCTGCTATAGGCCTGTGATTCTTTTAGTGAGGTATTTCTGCGGCCTTTCCAGTTGTTGCCGATGTCTTGAGAGGTACATACCAAACGGGGCACAGTATTCTATAATGGGTCTAATGAGGGATGAGTACAGTGGGACAATGACCTCCTTTTTTCTGGATGAAAAGACCTTAGTGATGAGGTGTGCCACATAGAAGAATTTCCTGACTGTTGTGGCAATGTGGTTATCGAAAATGAGACCATTGTCCACATGTGTCCCCAAGTCTCTTATCACACTTTCAGTGTTTAGTGTACTGCCACCTATGTGGTAATTCATGGGTACATGTTTTTTCCCAAAGGGGATAACTATACATTTCTTGGCATTGAGCTTGAGCCAATTGCTCTAGCACCAAGCATCTGTTTCTGTAAGGTCCTTTTGTAGAATATCCACATAATTTGGGGATTCAATAATGGCTCCCAGTTTGCAGTAATCTGTGAACTTTGTTAGCCAGTGTCCCTTAGTGTTGGCCTGTACTTCACAGAAGTAGATGCCAAACAGTGGCAGTCCCAGGACTGAACCCTGAGGTATTCCACTTGTCACTTCTCTGGAGCTGGATTTGGAGTCGGCTACTTTTACAGTGTGGGTTCTGTCAGTAAGCCAGTTGGCAACCCATCGAGTGATGTAGGGACTAATGCCCAGCTTAGTAAGTTTATCTATGATTCCATAGTGGGGGATAGTGTTAAAGGCCTTGGCGAGGTCCAGATAGGCTGTGTGGAACACCTTACCTTCGTCCACAGCTCTGGAGACTGATTCAAAGAAGTCAATCAGGTTCAGGAGACAAGATCGGCCCTTCAGGAACCCAAACTGTTTGGGGTCCAGTCTTTGAAGGTTGCCAATGAACCTAAACAAATCTTCCGCCCAATTAAATACTTCCCTACAAAATTATCTTTATAACCTCTGGAACTGGTTAAAAAACAGTCCGGTTTTAAATACCATTGTGACACCACACCACTGAACCTGTAATCAAGGAGCCTCAATCCTCACCACTGGCACCAGTGGGGGATGTATTTTGGGAGGATGACAAGTACAAACACAGCATTTCCAGACGCAGGTCTCTGAATCAAGTGCAACTTCCCTTAACAGCACACAGAGACCACAGTCAGTCCCGGGGCTGGTTTCTCCTCCTTTCTCCAGATCCCCAATAAGACTCCCCTTTGGCACAGCTATAGAGCTGAGACCTCAGCTGAGTGACCAAGCCAAGACCTCCAGCACCCTCTCTGTCCAACCAGTGCTTTGTGTCCCTGCCCAAGTAGCTGACACACACACTCTCTCTCTCTCTGAGGTTTGATTTACACACACACCTGGGAAAGGCTGGCACAGGTTTACTAGCTATGCCCTCTTCTGCCCAGACTATAAGGTAGTTATCACTGCCACCAGTCACTCATCAGCTACTTTAAGGCCCTTAACAAAGGGTGTCCAATCTTTCTGTGTACTGTTACTATCAATACAAATTATAGTTTGACTAAGAGCAAGGCTATTAGGAGTGGCCCACAGTATCACCAAATAAATATGCAAGTTCTCTTAGAACTTAAATATCTATAGACAGATTAGCTACAATGAAAGGTTTAAATATATTTATTAATAAATAATAAAAGAACAAGACAAAACTAAATATACATTTACAGCGACATCAGAGTTCAAAATCACAAGAAATATTTACAACATTGCAGGTCAGTTGTCAGGTCAAAGACAGAATACAGAATGCTGTCTCTCTCATAGTTCTTAAATTAATACCTCACATATTATTGCTGGGATAGCTTGCAGAATGACATAATTTCTTGTCATCTATATCAGGTAAATCCCCAACTGCTGAAAGCTAGCTGTATTTAGCATCCACCTGTGAAAATACACATACAAGGGCTTTTCCTCAGATCTTTGCATATCCTGGAAGGCATAAAACAATAAAACACTTTCAAGACAATACAGAAAACTTCTCAGCCTAGACAAAGTGTCTGTTCCTGCACTGAAACTGAAAGACAACCTCTTTTTTATGGCCTAGCAATAATGTAATTTGATTTCAGCTATTTTCTGAAGTTTTGCAAGTTAACCTCCTGTATTCCAGTTTCTCCTGTTAAAATATATACATTTAAACAGTTACAATAGTGTAGGTACATTTCTGTTATATTCCAGTAGGGTACACTGTGGATACATTTCAAACAGCACTTTGTAAAATACCTCTTCAGCACATGTCTGTACAAACCACATGACATACAGCTCTAATACATTTGTAACACATGTTGACATTCACAAATGACACAACCATTTACAAAATTCCACACAGCTGTACTGGCAGTATCTCCTTTTGTGACGAGCACCACACACACAGACAAGCCTAGTCTCAAGCCCTTACATTTGATTGACCTTAATCGCACCCTCCTTGCAGGTAGTTATCAGAAACACCTAGGGATAACACTAGATCAGTGTCTCACCTTTCACTCCTATGATGAATTAGACTCAAAGTACTAATACAGGTAAAAGTTACCTGTAATATTTTCCATTTGCTTACTGAAGAAGCTAGGCCATCTATAGCCATCAGCACATTACTTCCTCCCATAGAATATGCCCTTCCAGGTATCCCTTCTCTTTCTCCACAAAACATTTCTAGCCTTCAAACTACATAAAGTATGATACTAAGATTTGCACATCCAAGGACACAACATGATCACCATTGCACTGCTGTACTGAAAAAACTGGCTTCTCATAACTTTAGGGCTACACTTTTCTTAAATTGGCATTCAAACTATTAAATAACAAGTATTGCCTTCCACTCAAAAACAAAAAAATTACATTACAAAAACAAATCACCAAGAAACCAGGATGTTTGGATATTTTTTTACAGGATGGTATTCTTTACAGACCTCCTTTTACACTTACCTTAGCAGAAATAAATTTCACTAAAACTGCCTAGTTTTCAGGGACAAGCTACCCTCACAAGTCAGAAAGGCAGATAACAACATTTATGAACCTTCTCAAAATATTTGTTTAAAGGAAGCAAGTGTATGCATTTTGGCCCACGAGAACAATGGTAATACTCACTGGGAGAACTCCATCCAGAAAAATGTATCCATTACTAACCTTCTTTGCGACTGTATTGGTAATATCAATCTGTCCCAAAAGGTATACATCACTGTACATGTTATGTTCTCTTGAATGGTATTATGCAGCACAAAGCCAACACCCCCTATTGTCCTCCTTGTTTTCATTTTACTTATGTTGTCTCTACTCTACTCATATTAGTTTTTCAACACTTTCCTGTAAGCACTTGGTACTCTTACCTTACTCCTTACAAGCTCCCTTATACTTCTGCCTTCCCACACCCCAGTAAATATATTCATCATATTTCCTGCATATTGCCTAGTTTTCATAATTCTTTCATTTTCAGCTTTTACTGTTTTTCATAAAAGCTCTGCTATGTTGTTGATGTGTATTGCTACATGTATACTCATAGTAAACAGTTGTATTTAACATTTTCATACAACTGTAACTCTAAACTTTTGTACCAGACATCTTGGCCTGGTTCATGCCTAAAAAGGGTCCTTGGGACTAGTGCACCTAACAGTTTATCAAACAAAAAATTATCAAATAAATGAACACAAAATGTTAAGCTCTAATTCCCTGATTAACTACTTAATCCAGTTAATGGCAGTGGGGAGTCTGAGCAAAACCGGGCACTCGTTTTGTGCAAGGAATGATTAGCTAATCTTAGAAAGATCACTAGCCCATCATAGGGCACATGGACACATACGCACACCGTGGGCAAATCAGGGATCACCAATTCATTCACAGTACATAAACGGCATGTGTGAGAAAAATTAAAACATCAAGCAAAAAATCTACGAGGACAAAGGAGAGACATGCAGAGTTTGCACAGAAAGTACCCAGCCAAGAAATGAACTGAATAAATTTGTTGGCTGATAAATTTAGTTCTAATTTCACCCCCATCACTCACACTTCCCCCTCCCCTAATGATATGACCTCTACAATTTCTCCCCCAACTATCATTAAAAAACAGGGCCTTACTACACTCTCCATAGCTTAAAATACTGCATCAGTGGGTCCTGACAATATTCCAGAATGCTTCTCAATTTTTTAATTTCTCCAAGTTTTTTGGGTGTCTAATACCATGACGGGAATGGTCCCCATTCCTAAATCAATGTCTGACTAAAGTTTATGAAATTAGTATTGTTTCAATTTTTGATGTTAGCCAGAGGTGCTCTTCACAGCACCCGCAATGTGCCCAGTAATGATTCCTTCTGCAGTTCGTACAGATTTACATGCATCAGTAACATATTTAGATGCAAGACCTGCTACTCATACTATTACTGAACTGTCTGGGTATCTTTCTTCCACATTGTCCTTGTTTCTGTCTGCAAATCCTTGTATTTTATGACTTTGTGCCTCTCTGTATGTAAGACACTGTAGTCACCGGATGTAACAATTGCAATGATCAATGATACTTTTGTCTTCTTTTCATGGATAACTATATCCGGTTTTTCACATCTAGTTCTTGAACTGTTGGCAATGGATGATCCCATGTGATATAAACTTCATTTTCTATGATGCTTTATGACTCATGTTTTCAGGGTTTTTCAGCTACTTCAAATTTATAATGTTTGCACAATCTGCAATGAACAGTCTTGCCACATTTTATGCCTTTCGGTATACAGTCCTTCTGCCATTAGTGTAACACACCCAGCAATAAGATGTACAACTGTTTCCAATTCTGTTTTACAAAATCTACATTTCTCTTTTTTTCCCACATGTTCAATGGACTTTGTAAACAGTGTGACGTAGTCCACTTTCTTGGGCCATCAATATTAACCTTTTGTCTTTTGGTTTTAAATTCACCTCTCTGTAACCATTCTTGCATTTGATCCTGATCAACATGTGGTTGTTCCAAGAGTGTTCTGAGTGTTCTATACTTATGCATTTTCCACATTTCTTCCTTCTCATCTGACCTTTCACCTTATATTCTATCTTTTGTTTTTGGCGCATTCAGTTGCTGCCTGATTTTTATCAACTTCTGGTTTGATTTCCATTCCCGCTTGACACTGATACGCTTCAGCTAAACGAAGCAGGGGAAATCATTTTAGGCTTATTCTCCTCATGTTTCAAAACTTTTTACTATGTTTGGGGGTCTTGTGAGGTCAGCAAATATGTATGCAGTCCCAAGACTGCAGATCTATGCATGTAGTCAGTTTTGAGAAGACTCATACCTCCTTCAGAATGGGGAATATATAATCTTGGTATGCATTGATTTTTATAAATCATTTGAAGAGCATGAAGCATCCTTCTTGTATTCCTGTCCAACCTATCCAACACCTTTTGGGGCCAGTCAATAGGACAGGAAGAGCAAATTGGTTTACAGTATGCACTTTGTTCAAAGATGTCAACGCTGTTTTCAGTATTAATTTTAGTCTTCTATAATGTTCCTTATTAAGTTTTATTCGCATTTTTCATGTTTTACTGTTGATCCTTCAATTCCCAAATATTTACACATTCCCTCTTGCTCAAGTTCTTTTATATCACATTCCTGTCCTAAACTGATGTTTTCTTGGTGCTGCAGCTTTCCTGCTTTAAAGGTTGCTTTTGCACATTTATCAAGACCAAATGACATTCTTATATCATCTGAAAAAGTAACTATGCAGTTTTAAATCATCTACAAAAAGATAAGTCTTTACAATTTGTTGTTTTCTGGGAGCCAAATTGTAGCCATAACCTTACCTGTTAAGTAGACAGCTTAGTGGGTTAAGCGCAAGACTAAACAGCAGCGGTGACAGAGTCATCCTGGAATATCCCACTTTGAATTTTTATCCCTAGAATAATAATTTGTCCTTTATCATGGTTTAACTGCCAAGTGTTTTTACACTGTTTTATGATCGCAGCAATGCAATCAGTGTAGGGTATATCTTATACATGTTTAAGCACTCTTTTATCCATGAATGTAGGATACTGTCAAATACTTTTTTGTAGTCTATTCCTGCCATACTTCAATTCTTCCCCTTTTTACAGTGCTCCATTATGACTTTATTTAACAGCAAATGATACGCATATGACTTTCTTTTATTACCCTTTTGTTCTACTGCCATAATGGAGTTTTCTTCTAAATGACTACAAACTCTGTCAGCATCAATTCCAGTGTACAGTTTCTGCGTCGTCGGAAGGCAAGTTATTGGTCTATAGTTTTTAGGATAGCTTGCAGGTTCGCTCTTAAGTAGATGCATTGTTTTTCCTGTTGTTAAACAGGCTGCTGTCTGTTGAGGCTGCACATATAAATAGTTCTTACTCATGGCTAAATCTTCATGTAAAGATGTTAATACTTTTAGCCAGAAGTTAGGATGCGGCAGTGGTGCAGCGGTAGCATTGTTGCCTCACAGCAAGAGGTTCTCTGGTTCAATTCTCGGCTGGACTGCCATCTGTGCAGAGTCTGCATGTTCTCCCTGCATTCATGTGGGTTTCCTCCTGGTGCTCCGGTTTCCTCCCACGTTTCAAAGACATGCGTCTGGAGTGTTTCTCCCTGGGCCTCCACTGAAAATTGGCTTTGTTCCAAGTCAGACTTTCCCAGTAAACAAATGTTAAATTAAAAAGGTACTGCATCTGGGCCTGTGGATTTTCCAGTTAGGAGCTTTTCTAAACTTTGTTTCAATCTCTCTGGCCGTTACTTCATTCCATTGCATATCATGTACATTTGAACTTCTTATTCTTTCTTTTACTTTTTCTATCCATTTAGCATCTTTGTTATGTTCGACATGATCTACACAGATATTTCACCAAAACTTAGCTATTTTTTTTGGTGGTGTTTCAATTCCTTTTGCCTTGATTGCCAATTCTCTCAAACTTTTTTGGGTCATCAATAAGTTGCTTACTTTGTACTTTTCCTTTATATTTGTGTTCATATCTTCTGAGTTTTTCTGCCTGTGCCAATATTTTTAGTTTACTATTTGCGATACTGCCTGTTAAATCCTGATCTGTTCTGATACTGTGCATTGCCTTAATCACATCTATCTTTCCAAGTATTTTTGTTGATCTGTTCCCTCTTTTATACTCTTAACAGTGACACCTCTTGTCTTAATTGCTTTGTAGTTTTTTTCTATTAGATTTTGGTATTGGAGCTGTATTTGCAACAGGGTGGTTGTCATTGTGTTTTTTGGGCTATGTGATTTGAGCAGTGGATGTATGATAGTATGTTGAAAGTGATCTGGGAATATTTTAGTGGTGAAAAAATTGAATATTTTAGCAAGATGTATAAAGTGAGAGTGAGTGTCTGCAGAGTTTTAAGTGGTAAGACTATCTGTTATTAGATGCACAGAATATATCCCATTTACTTCTGTTGTATCACATGAATCTCTACAGACACTCCTAATTACAGTGTTCATTTATTTTATCAAACTTCTAACTTTTTGGATTTTATTGACTTTCTGTAGTCTATTTCTTTCATTGATCTTAATACGTGTGTCCATTTCTATTAAATCAAACAACTCTTCTCTTAGATCATTTTCTTCTAAACTGAGGGCACATTCTTTGTTCTCCACTTCCTGCAAGCAATCCATAGAAAGTTTGCAAGCATCGTCCTGTGCAACATTCTCTTCAGTTTCCCCTTGTGTCATCCGTTCCACTTTCATATAGGAGCTCACTGACCTATCACTCCACATCATTGACTGTCAGAGTTGCCACAGTTTCCTGTTCCTTCTTTTGCTGTGCAACTTCAACATTTGTACTGGTTTCCTATGAAAGGTTCCAAAGTATCTTCATATTTCAAGTGATCAGATGCTTCCCACTCCACTGGTTTCTCCTTAATTTGGGATCCATTGCTCTATCCTGCTGTGATGTTATCAGAGTTAGATTTTCTATACTAAATCCTTCACTTTGCAGGTAATCCATAATGTCAGTTTCTATTTCTTTAACTTCTCCATTAATGATCTTATTCTCTGCATTGTAAAATTTTTCACGTCAGGATGCTTTTGCCTATATTTCTCTTCACACATCTTTGGTGCTAAGCTTTTTATATCAATTGGTTTTACTTTCTCCTTTGCATAAATATTGCAGCATATCAAATCTCTTTTTCATTCACGTCTATATTTTTTCTTCAGATGTCTTCTGCCTCTCCTGTTTCTCCCTACTTTGCGGACTCGTTTCATCATGCTGTGATATAACCTGTGTTAGACGTTCTGCGCTAAATATTTCACTTCACAAGTATTACATAACTTCATGTTCTATTTTTCTTACTTCTACTTTACTAATCTCCTGTTCTACATTCCCTCTTTATGATCTTATTTTTTTATTGTGAAATTTTCCATATCTGGATACCTCTGTCTGTATTTCTCTTCAAATATCTTATGGGCTGCTTTTTTTGTGTTGGTTAATTTAACTTTCTTCTTTGCATAAATATTGCATCATAGCAAATCTCTCTTTCTTTCCCATGTCCATATTTAGGTTCATAGGTTCATACTAGGCTATCTGCCCAAGGGCATTTATAAGCCTAGCCCATAGTTATGTGGCTTTCGCCACCCCTTTACTTTGAATAAAAACTATGCCTATTATTTTGCTGTGCCTCTGTCAAGCAGTGACACTGAAGTAATAGATTCCTCTTGAACAAGGCCATCGAGGTGCTCTGCCTCACATGTACCGGGATTTTGTTCCACAGCATAGGGAGTCTCTGGTGATGAATCTGTCCCTCCATTTTGAGGTGAAGCATATTTCAAATCTGGGGTTTGATTATGCCTTATGTCATGCACAGGTCACCTCTGAGCAAGCGGTATGAGACTGAATAGAGCTGGAGTTCTTTCAGTCCAAGCTGCAGCAGGGCATTGTACTCAATCATAGGTCTAATGAGTGATGAGTACATAGATGTGAATCCCTTCATGATCAGGTGGGCAATACAGAAGGTTTTCCTAACTACTTTAGCAACATGAGTGTCAAACTAAAAGGCTGTCAACCTGGGTCCCCAGATCCCTGATGACTTCTTCTGTGCTCAGTGGATTACCACCTATATGGTAGCTAAACCTTGTTTTTCCCAAAGGTATGACTATGCATTTCTTGGCGCCATGGCTCTGGCACCAGTTATCCGCTTCTGTGAGGGCCTTCTGAAGGATATCTGTGTCAGATGTGATGGTGCCCAGTTTGCAGTCATCTGCAAACTTTGTCAGCCATAACCCTCCTGTGTTTGCTTGTACTTCAGAAAAGTACATACAAGAGTGGACCCAGGACTGGTCTGACATGGCTTTGCAACCCATCTTGTGATGTATGGGTTTACATTCAAGCTGATGAGTTTTTCAATGATACCTTGCCAAGTCGAGGTAGGCTGTATGGACTGCCCTCATCAATGGCCTTGGTGACCGAAAAGTCAACCAAGTTTAAGAGGCAGGATCTGCCTTTGACAAAGCCAAACTGTTGGATCCAAAGTCTGCAAGTTCCTATGTCTTTATTTATGAGTTCCATTATGATCCTCTCCATGACTCCTGAGGTGAGGCTAAGATTAAACAGCTGTCCTAACTGTGGGTTTAATTCCTCGTTGAGTTCGTGAAGCACACAGCCCGTCCCATGGATGCTCTCTTTTTTGCCTTAGTGAGAGCAGTTCTCACCTGGGCGTTAGAGATGTTTGGGGCTACAATCCTCTGGTATAGATAAGTTTGCACTGAACCTGTCAGCCAGTATGTTGGCAATGTAAAGGTTCAGTAATTTTCACATCATTTTGAACTAATTCTGAGCATATTTGGGAGTTTCCTCTAGGGTTTCATTCCTCCTCAGCTAAAGAAGGCCTTATGATTGTCTTTGGCTTTTCTCTCAAAATTTGCCTTGGATGATTTTATGAGAGCTCTTAGTTTTTACTTATGATGATCAAAGGTGTCTTACCTTTCAAGGATTTTGCTCTATCTTGTAGTAGCTTCCCCTTTTGTTGTAGAGCTTGTTTATGGCTTTTTGTTTGGGATAAGGCATTTGTAAGTGATTCAGCGGTTTGAGTAATGCTGGTTCAGGGGCCTTAAAGGAGACCACACTATTTTCACTGTGGTCTTTTTGTTTCAGGTGGGGCGGAATGAGGACCTCCAGCAAGATTAGTTTATGATCTGATCTCACCAGTGTTTGATCCCATGTTGATGATGAGATCAAGTATGTTTTCTCCTCTTGTGGGATGGTGACTAGTTGTTCCATGGCATTTGAGTTTATGAACTCAGGAATCTTTGGGTTAGAGTGTTTGGGCCCAGTCTATATTACGGTAGTTGAAGTCACCTAGTATGATGGTGTTTGGAGATACATTTATCCCTCCAATGTTTTCAGAAAGGCCATATGAGGTTCCTGAGTTTGAGAGGGTGGCCTGTAACATGCTACAAATTGCAGAGCAGTCTTGCCTATGGTTAATTGCACCTGGATGGTCTCTGATGCATCGGTGGGTGTCCTTTATGAATATGGACACCCTCCTTTCTTGGTGTTGTCCGGATTTTGGGGCCGGAACATGATATGAGGTGAAACCTGTTAGTGCTACATCGATGTTCTGTGTGCATCTTGAGATTGAGACTGTGTTCTAGGGTGGTAGGTTTAGAATTTGAGCCTTGCCTAAAAAGGCACTATTATCTGGAAGCCCAGGGTGACAAGTCAGCATGTCATCCCAGGCAGACAGACGATTATCACTTGAATGACACTTACCAATTTAAGCCAATTATTAGCTGATCATCTTATAATGTATTGATCCCTTTGAATGACACCAGAATTTAAGCCAATTATTAAAAGCTGATCATCTTATCACGTAGCATCATTCTAGGTGAAGGTAGGATACTGCTCAAGGTCAGGGTCATACCTGCCTGGGCTACATAATCAGAGAGCTCCTCAATGTCCCTGTACCTGCTGTTGAGAGACCTGTATGTGGCGGATTCTAGCGCCAGACAGGCAGCTTACTGTGACCTTCCAGTGTGTCTGACTATGGAGTCACCAATGACAAGTGTGTCTGGCATTGTGTTTGGCCTTATATTTTGAGACTGCTTGGACTACTGACTGTGTGGTCTATATGTGTTGCATGTGTTGGGTCTGAGGTGGTAGTTGTTTGGGTGTCTGCTTTGGTGGCCTCTGCTGTTTTGGTAGATTTTGATCAGAGCCTCCGTATGTCTTTGTGTGATTATGTGTATGATTTGAAGTTGTAATGGTACTATGTGTGGTATGTATTGTGGAAGTTGTAATGGTACTAACTGTGGGGTATGTATGTGTTGGTTTCCTTCTCCTCCTGTCTGGTCTTGCAGAGCTCTGCCTCCAGTTTGGGTATTTGTGTTTTGTGGGAGAAGGAGACCAGTTGAGCTGGAGGAGGACACTAGCACTGATCCCCGACACCCAGAAGTTAGTAGATAAAAAAGACTTCAAAAAAAGGACTGGGTTTGGGTTTTTTGGGGCTGGGGTCTAATAATATATAATTATCAAAGTGCAAAGGTGCAAGGAGTGTAGGAGGGGAGTACAGATAGAGAGAATAGTCTACTTGGGAATCATCAAGTAGAGATGAACCTTTCAGTTATAAGATACGCTGGTTAGATCAGCAGTACAGCTCAAGGAAGGTAGTTTTAAGGGAAAATTTGAAGAGTGTAATTTAGGTGGCCCGAATACTTTAACCTTATTTAACCATATCAGGGGGCTGAAAAGCTAGAACTGGCCAAAACCAATATAGACTACAAGTTACTGGCTGAAACCTCACAAACTGGACCACCAACAGGCAGCTCAATGCTCCCACTCCCACTGGTAAGCAAGGAACTTCCTACTTCACTTAGGTGAGAATCAGAAACAGGAACTGCAAACAAAGTCCAGGGACTACTCTAGATCAGTAAGGCAGAAAAATAAAGAGATATTTTTTTTTTTTTTTTTTCCAGAAACAAGCAGAAACAGATACAGTAGACACTTATCACAGCCTACACAAACAATTTGCAACAATTACAGATTTTAAAAGTAACGAGAATTCAAGTGCAACAACAGAATAATTGCAGAAAAACAAATACAATGTATCAGCAAGCAGGCGAAATAAGTCGCTAGGTAATTAGAAGTGGAAAGCCACAAAAATACTTAAATCAGGTAAAGTCGCTTTTCTCTGAAGCCTGGATTACTCTGATGGCCACGGATCTGTGCTGAGTATTTATATCAGGGGCTGAAAAAGCTGAACTGCAAAAAAAACCAAACAATAAGTTACCTGCTGGAAATCGAAATCTCACAAACTGGACCAACAGGCAGCTCAATGCTTCCCACTCCCACTGGTAAGCAAGGGAATTTCCTACTTCCAAATTAGGCAAAGAATCAGTAACAGGAACTGCAAACAAAGTCCAGGGATCAGCAACTGTGAAACTGGACTACTAAAAATAAGAGATTTTTTCAGAAACAAGCAGAAACAGATACAGTAGACACTTATAATGCTATAAATCGCTATCACAGCCTACAGAAACAATTTGCAATTACAGATTTAAAAGTAACAAAATGAGAATTCAAGTGCAATAACAGAATAAATGCAGAAAAATACAATGTATCAGCAAGCAGGCTTAAATACAGTTGCTAGGTAATTAGAAGTGGAAAGCCACAAAAATATACTTAAATCAGGTAAAGTCACTTTTTTAGCTCTCTGAAGCCTGGATTCCTCTGCTGGCCACCACGAGGATCTGTGCTGAGTAGGTACAAGCTGGAGCGTGTTTTATATCAGGGGCTGAAAAAAGCTAGGAACTGGCCCAAACCCACATAGACTACAAGTTACTGGCTGAAACCTCACAAAACTGGACCAACAGGCAGCTCAATGCTTCCCACTCCCACTGTAAGCAAGGGAACTTCCTACTTCCAAATGAGGCAAAGAATCAGTAACAGGAAATGCAAACAAAGTCCAGGGATCAGCAACTCTGAAACTAGACTACTCTAGCTCAGTAAGGCGGGAAAAATAAGAGATATTTTTTTTTTTTTTTTTTTCAGAAACAAGCAGAAACAGATACAGTAGACACTTATAAATGCTATAAATCGGCTATCACAGCCTACAGAAACAATTTGCAACACTTACAGATTTTAAAAGTAACAAAATGAGAATTCAAGTGCAATAACAGAATAAATGCAATAAAACAAATACAATGTATCAGCAAGCAGGCGAAATACAGTTGCTAGGTAATTAGAAGTGGAAAGCAAAAAAAAAATAAATCAGGTAAAATCGCTTTTTTAGCTCTCTGAAGCCTGGATTACTCTGCTGGCCACCATGTGGATCTGTGCTGAGTAGGTTTATATCTTTCAAAAGTCTCTAGATTTTGTTCTTTATATTTTCGCACTTTCCTCAGTCACTTCTTTTTTCTAAATGGCCTAAGGTTTCTTGATCTTTATAATGTCTTACATAAATCTGTTGTACTAATGGACACAAATTTTTATTTGAAGCTTCTGACAGTTTTTCTTGTGGAAGTGTTTTTCTTTCCTCTAAATTCTCTCTTCATCTTTTTCTATATCTTCTGTCTGGAAATCTGGGCTTCTTGCATAAAGTAACTATACATAATTTCTTTCTTATCCTCAATAGTCCACTCTATCGTCTTTATAGCTCTTTTTTGGCTCATCAGTTTTTGTGATTTTTGTGGACTGCTACTTCCTTCTGCAACAGCGGGACCATCCGCAACCTGGGCCTGGCCTAGCCCCATGGTAGGAATGTTTCCATGTCGTGAGGATTCTATACGTTCAATTTTTCCAGTCCTGGCAGCAGTGCATCTTCCAGGAGTGGGCACTTTTTTAGCCTGGGTGTTGTGCACTCAGCTACCTTTTTTATTTTTTAACCTATTTTTGTCTATCATACACACTATATAAAATACAGTCTATACATTAGTATTGTCTTGGTGAGATTTTGTGAAAAACAGGGTCCAACTCATGAAGGTTCTCACCAAGACTCAAGGATGAATTCAATTCTAGCAATACTACTCTCCTTTGCTTGCTGACTTATTTCTCCATACAGACCCTAAAAAGCTTGAACCATGACCTGTCAGGCCCATTAGAATCTCTATTCAGTTATAGCCTCCAGACAGGCTTCATCCCAAGGGAATGGAGGACTGTAAGAGTCATCTCTCTATACAAAGGCGAACCATCAACATACCCAGGGAACTACATGCAAGGTCATGAAAAGAATTATCGTGGACCTGATAAAGACATAGGAAATCTTCAAACACTGGACCCATCCCAGTTTGGTTTTGACAATGGCAGGTCATGCCTACTAAACTTGGTGGACAACTTCGAGAAGGTCACTAGAGTCTTGGATAAGGGCAAAATTGTACGTACTGCCTATCTTGACCTGGCAAAGGGATATGACACAATACCTCATTCAAGTATTACAGACAAACTCAGAAGTTTATGCATAAATCCTTATGTGACCTGATGGATAGCAAAATGGCTCACAGACAGGATACATGACGTAAATCACCTCCACCACAAAGTCTGTTACTAGTGGGGTCCCGCAAAGTTCAGCACTGGGACCTCTCCTGTTTGGAATATGCTTCTCTGAAGTCAAGGCAAATGCAGATGACCTTTGACTGAGAAAATCTACTGATAACTGCAAGCTGGGTGTGATTATTGAATTCCTCACAGATGTAGATATCCTCCAGGAGGTCTGACACAGAGGAATAACTGGTGCCAAGAACAATGGCCTAAAACTTAGTGCAAAAAAAGGTATAATTATACTCTTTGGAAGATGACCATTCCTGCAAATTACAACACTGATAACACTCCCCTAAGCGTAGACTCAGCTGTAAGTGACTTGGAAATCAAGTTTGACAGTAACCTGAACTTTAATCACCATGCGTCCACAGCAGGGTAAAGGCTGGACATCATTCAGGATAATCTGCACGTAACCTAGGTGGAACACAGCAGGAGGATAATAATTCACTTGAGCAGAAATGCAAGCACATACATCCTTGGTGGGAATCTCACAATAAGCATCTAGTGTTTCAGAGTAGAGACCTCAAACAGCTAAAGGAACAGGTTGAGAATGTACAGACTAGGTCATGGTATGAGGGATCAAAGTACGAGTGTTTCTATGCACAACTTCAGCAGCTCCAGCTGCAACTGGTAGTAGTAGATTTTACTGTCAACCAAACTGTTTGGCTGGGGAGCAATGGTGCTTCTCGCAACCATCTATGACACCTGCTGTGCAAAATACAGAGCCATAAAGTTGAGATGTGGTTGACCAGGACTGCAACAAAGCTGTCTGGTCTATGGACTGCGATTTATGGAGATATGACCGTCCTAGCAATAAGGTTTATAATAAAAAGGAAAAAAAAACATTGACCAAAAGTAAGAAAAGTAGGGTTCAGTCCTGGGACCACTCTTGTTTGGCATCTACTTCTCTGAAGTACAGGCCAACACTAAGAGATTCTGGCTAACAAAGTTTGCAGATGACTGCAAACTGGGAGCCATTATTGAATCCCCAAATGATGTGGATATTCTACAAAAGGGCCTTACAGAAACAGATGCCTGGTGCCAGAGCCATGGGCTCAAGCTTAATGCCAAGAAATGTATAGTTATCCCCTTTGGAAAAAAACATGTACCCATGAATTACCACATAGGTGGCAGGACACTAAACATCGAAAGTGTGATGAGAGACTTAGGGACACAGGTGGACAGTGGTCTCACTTTCGATAACCACATCGCCACAACAGTCAGGAAATCCTTCTATGTGGCACACCTCATCACTAAGGGCTTTTCATCAAGAAAAAAGGAGGTTATTGTCCCACTGTACTCATCCCTCATTAGACCCATTATAGAGTATAATGCCCAGTTTGGTATGTACCTCACAAGACATCTGCAACAGCTGGAAAGGCCACAGAAATACCTCACTAAAAGAATCACAGGCCTAAAGCAGATGCCATATGCTGACCGTCTAAAAAAAACTCCAGCTATACTCTGTGACATATCGTCTACACATAGGCAATCTCTGCTTAACATACAAGGCCATGTCAAACCCAGAGCTGTTGGACATGCTCCACTTAAAGAAATCCCAATCCCTCAGAGCCACACGTTCCAGGGATCTAAACCTTGTCATCACAATGAACAAAACATGCTGGAGGGATAGGTTTCTGACCCAAAGACTCCCCATACTCTGGAATAGACTGCCAATACATGTCAAGCAGAGCACCTCATTGGCCCTCTTCAAAAGGAACCTTGATGATTGGATGGGGAATAGGAAATTCACCCTGGGGATCATGTCAGTTGCACTGCTAGACAGGGGTCCAGAGAAGTAAATATTGTGGGAAGAAATATCCAGAGAATTGTTATGGCTAGGCTTGCATAGGCCCTAGGGTCGATAGCCTAGTACCAATCTGTGAACCTATATAATTCTCAGAATGTTAGAACAGTTGTTAATGAAAAAAAATACAAACAACTCAGAAGCTTAATAAAATCCACCAAAGCCAGGTTTGAGGCCAAAATAGTCACCCAGGCCAAAGATATTCACAGAGCATTGTTTTTAGTTATGCAATGATCTGAGCTGATTGTGAATGCTGTTACCTACACTGAGACTGAAGGTACAGCAAACCCTGGCTGATAATATATTATCTATAATTTTACCTCTCTCTCTCCCCTTCGTCCGTCTCTCGAGATGTACCTGAAACTGGTTCACCTCCAGCTAACACAAAAGACCAAATCCTAAAAGTGCTATCAAAAGCAATGATAGGTCCCGACAATATCCAAACATGCATCTTAAATAGCATGAAGCATGACTTAGTCACACCTCTAACAACACTCTTCAATCTCAACATCCATACAGGTTTTGTACCAAGTGAATGGAGAACAGCTACAAGTAATTCTCCTGCATAAGGGAGGACCATCCACAGACCCAGGCAATTAGAGACCCATAAGTATGACTAACTTGATATGCAAAGCCATGGAAAGACCTTCCATGGAATTTAATCAGTCAAGACACAGGCAACCTCCAAACACTGGACGTGTCTCAGTTTGGATTCATAAAGGGCAGGTCATACTTACACAACTTGGTGGATTTTTTTGAAAATGTCAGGAAAACAATGGATAAAAGCAAAACGGTAAACACCACATGCCTCAACCTAGCCAAAGCTTCTGACACAATTCCCCACTCAGGCATAGTAAAAAATAAACTGGGAATAAACCCCTTGCCCCACAGTCCCTCATGACCTTTTCATTTTGAAGTAGTGTTTCCTGTATGGTATGAGCTGGAGCTGGGGGGGGGGGGGTGCTTTACCAAATGCTACAATGTTGTCCTTTTTGGCACGGAGATTGAGCCCAGTGTTTGGACACCAGCTACTGATAAGTGTAAGTGATTTTTTTTTAATTTCTCCATTTTTTTTTTTTATGTTTCTAAAACCATGACAGGAATGGACCCCAGTCTAGGGCTTGACTGAAGTTTACAAAATGAGTACTGCTACAGTCTTTGATGTTTGATGGTAGCATATTTAACTCATTCTTTCCAACAGAGCTCTGGAAAGTTGCACTGTAACTTCCAATGTGTGCAGCCTAAGCATTACGTCCTCACATTTCAAACAATGTTCATATCTCTGGAACCATGAAGAAGTGTAAATGTCAAACTCTTCAGCACAAGCTATTTTTAAAGTGGTAGTATTCTTTAGGTTCTAGGCCTTGAACTGGATTTTCTAAGTTACAGTAAACATAATAAATGTGAAGTTTGCAAAATTTTGTAAACAACAATATCTCAGCAACCACTCAAGTTACACACATGCTATCGGCAGCATTTTGATCATCCAGCTGACAGCTTTCATAGCTCTGTCTCTGCCACTTGACTGTAGACATATTTAGAAAAACACGACCTTTATGCCAGTATAAACAAATGTTAACAACAATTAATATCATCTACCTGCACTAGGCAGAGGCCTAGTACAGCAAATGCACTACTCATCATGTAACCTTTAAGATAAAATCTTTCAATAACTTGTATGCAGCATAGTATTGGAATTATAAAAGTAAATATGAATAAGCAGTATCAGATGCCTACAGGCATCAGTAGGATGTAACTACAGAAATGCTTAGAGATGTAATTAGGCTTTGATGAGTTAAGGTCATCTGCAAATTCTTTATTTTCTATTAGTCCTTTTGCTCTTATTTCTATTAGAGCTGTTTAGCTATCTTTCTTCCACATTGCTGTCATTTCTGCTTCCAAGTCCTGGTTTCTTTTGACTCTTTTTTTTTTTTTTCTCTTAGACAACTATATCTAGTTTTCTCTCATCTATTTTTTCAGCTGTTGGTAATATGGGATCCCATGGGATCTGAACTTCATTACTGTCAATAATGCTTTGTGGTTCATGTTTCTACAGCTCCTGCTGGAGTGTCTATATGTCACAGTGGGACTTGACTCCTAGTCTACAAACATCCGAGATCTTTGTTACCACAGTGTTAAATTACACAAATTTGAGAACTGTGGCTCACTCAAACCATGTCTATTGCATTCATGATCAAAGTCTGGTTGCATTAAAGGGCATTTCCAGACCAACTTAGTTGCAGGGTCCATCAAAGGAACTCTGCCATTAGAATGAATAATGTTTAGGGATATGTTTAGAGGATGCAAATGCGGTAACCACAGTTCATCAGATACTACTGGATCTTTCTCATACAGATTGTCACCAGAGGCAACATAACACAGGCTGACATGTATTTTATGGTTTGTAAGACTTCCCTGACAGTCAAGTGATAACTTTCATCAAAACTGAAGAGGGGGATTTGAGGAAGATAAGCTTAGGCAGGAATCCATGTTCTTTGAAGTGCCTAGGACTGACTACATATTGGTCCTGACCTGGAATAGGACAAACTGGAGTCCTGCACACTGACAGAAACACTAATCAAACAGGAGAGTATAAGATCCACAGTTACACATTGTTCATCCTGGGACTGGATCTTGATTAAGCAGTCAATCCAGGTAAGAACTAATGAGTACCCCCTGGAGTCTGAGGTATATAAATACAGAAGCAAATCATTTGGCAAATATCCTGTACAGCAGTTAAAAGCTCCTTGGGCAAAGAGGTGACCTGAAATTGGTGAGATCCAGCTAGGGCTAACTGTGACCCTACAGAATTAGTAAGTGGAGACAGGCATCCTTATTATCCAAAGCTACCACCAGGACATGAGACATCAATAAAAGCAGCACAGCTTGGAGTGTTAGCATTTTGAAGTTTTTCACCTTTAACCTGAGCACCAGAAATACAAGTGAATAAAAGCCTCTGTTCTCCTCTTGCGAGATAACTTTCTTTAACACCTGCACAAGTGAGAAGCTGGTCTATCACTTGTACAGCAACAAATGCATGGTTCCAAGGGATCTGAATAATGTCCAAGAAAGGAGGAAAGTTTCTGCATTCTATTTTGTATCCCAAAATTATTAGCTCCTTCACCCAAGTACCCAAAGTCAGAACAAACAACTGACTTTCTGGAAATTTTCAGTTTTCCACCTACTATAAGACCTCAAAAGAGAAGGTGGAGTCTGCAATATGGTCAAACTGCTTGGGGTTCACTTGGGCAGGAAGTGGTTCATTATGCTACCCCTGCCATTTCTGTCCTGGCCTCTTCCTCTTCCATAATCCCCATTTTCAAAAGCTTTCTTCTGTCTAAACTGTTTAGCCCTCATTTGCTTATAACAATGGGGAAGTTTTTACTACATCTCATGATGGGAGAGGGCATAAAACAGCTGTTTCAAATTTGTTCCCCCTTTTCTTCAAGCCCTTTGAAGATGTTCCTCAAACGAAGGACTAAAATACAAACAACAGCACTCTCCTTTATTGGACAAAGAAATCACTTCTATCACCTTGGCTAAACAGTCTTTCAAAGAAAGTGACATAATAAAAAAAAACAATTTATACTTATGAAGAATTCCTTAAATATTTTAAGTTTTACTCAGTTATTTGTTTGAGCTATTTTTCAGAAAAATAATTAGATAAATTGTATTCTCCTTATGCTCAGCTACCCAAGATACAAAAAGGTGGAGGATCCTCCTGGTAGTCCAATTGTGCTACTGTGTGACACAGTATTAGAAAATGTTGGTAGGGTAACTAACAATCATTTGTTACCTTATGTATGTAAATTACCCTTGTGTATTAGAGATTCTCAGAATTTGTAAACAAAAATTGGAAGTCCTACTTGGTACACAAGGATGTACTGGTTAGTGCTGGATGTACAAAGTTTATATTCTAGTATATGCCATACTGATAGTTTGCAAGCTATACAATATGGCTTACATCACTGTCCAATCACTATGTATATTACGGAACTGATAAACCCATTTACTTTTTTTTATCTTTAATGAACTGATTTGTAAGTAGACACAGCAATGGGTGCAACTCTTGCACCAGTCTATGCCAATCTAGTGATGGGTTTATTTGAGAACAATTAGCTTTACAATGCTTAATTTTTTCATAATTAGGTTAATCATTGCATAGATGATGTGATCTTTCTATGAAAGGAGGGGTGAAGAAAAAGTTGCTTCATTGACTTCTGAACTGAACAGCAATACTTTTAATTCAAAATCAGTAGGTAAAATTCAGGATAAATTATTCAGACATAACTTTTGTGTGTCTGGTAACATACTTACTAAGTTACATTATAAGCCTACATGGGGTGTTGGATTATGTGTATGCTAGTAGTTTTCACCCTACACATTTAATAGACTCTTTACCTTATGGTGAATTGTTGAGAGCAAAAAAGATTTGTAGTTGGAGACCAGATTATTTAGTAGAGGCTCAAAACATTATGGATGTATTCACTTAAAGGACAGTATAATAAATACAGTATACAAACAGCTTGTAACAAAATGTCTATATTTATTCAGGAGGCGGCTTTGGATAATAAACATAGTAATGTAATGCAGAAAAATAAATATTATGTAAAGGATAACAAAAAATAATAAAAACAGGAGATATATTTTGTAATGGAGTGGAATGTGTTGTCCCAGAATACAACAAACATAGTCAAAAGTATATGGCCTATAATATCTGGTGACAATATAATATCTAAATAAGCACAGTGTTCCCAATATTTCTTTTAAAAGGGGTCATAGCATCATAGGATGTTACTAGGCTATCGACCCGCCGGTCAGTTCAAGCCTAGCCATTTCATCCCAATGTAATACTGTAGCGACTCTAGTCAATACCCAGGACTATATTTAGTAATGACAGCCATGTCCACGAGGGTTGTGGGCACTGTCCCCAGTATGAATTTAAGGTGTTTCATCCACTCGTCCAGGTTCCTTCTGAACAGTGTCACAGAGGTGTTCGGTTTCACATGAACTGGCAGCTTCTTCCAAAGATGCGGCAGTTGCTGGGAGATAAATTTGTCCCTCCAGCACATCCTATTCAAGTTGCAACCTATATTTAGGTCTCTGGAACAGGTAGCTCTAGTCCTGTTTGATTTACAGATATGCAGCAAATTCATTAGGTTTGGGTTGGAGATCATGCTGTAAGCCAAGCATAAGTCTCACCTAAGAAGTCTATACAATACTGAGTATAGTGACCGGGACTTTAGTCGGTCTGTGTAAGGCACATGCTGGAGTCCCTTGAGCCTCTTTGTTAGAAACCTCTGAGGTCTTTCCAACTACTGTAGGTGCTTTGACCGGTACATGCCAAAGGGGGCATTATACTCAATTACGGACCTGATTAGTGACGACTATAAAGGGATTATAACCTCCATCGCTCTAGAGGTGATGCCTTTGCTAATCAAGTGTGCTATGCAGAAAGCCTTCCTTACTACAGTAGACATATGGTTAAGGACGCAGTCTACTTGTGATCTCAGATCCCTTACCACTTTGTAGGTACATAGGGTATTGTTATTAATGTGATAGTGTGATGGGACATTGTTTTTACTGAAGGGAAAGACCATGCATTTCTTTTCATTTAGTTTGAGACCATGACTAAGACACCAATTGTTGGTCTGCATAAAACCATCTTGAAGTATACTGGTGACATTTGGGGATTCAATAATTACACACAGTTTACAGTCATCCGCAAACTTGGACAGTCACAGCCCCTTAGTTTTGGCCTGAACATCTGAGAAGTATACACCAAACAGTAGGGGGCCCAGCACTGACCCTCCTGGCACTCTGCAGGTGACAGGCCTGCTGGTTGATGTGGAGTCACCCGCTTTGATAGTGTGTGACTGGATTGTGAGCCAGATGACAACCCATCTTACAATAAAGGGGATTTACATTCGGTTTGCCAAGTTTATTGGTAATGCCTGAGTGTTGGATTGTGTCGAAGGCTTTGCCTAAGTCGAGGTATACTGTGGGCACAGATTTGTCCTCGTCAAAGGCCTTGATCACATTTTTGAAGAAATCCACTAGGTTTAATAGATAGGATCTGCACCTGATGAAGCAGAATTGGGTCAGATCCAGGGTTTGGAAGTCGCCTATGTCTTTGTTTATGAGGTCCATGATACGTTCCATGGCCTTACAGATGAGGCTGGTCAAACTTATGGGTCTATAACTCCCTGAATCTATTGCAAAGCCACCTTTGTGGAGGGGAATAAATGATGCTGTTCTGCATTTCACTGGAACATAGCATGTGGTTAGGCTGTAATTGAATAGGGTACTTAATGGTGATGCTAGTTCATGTTTTAGTTTGTTTAGAAGATATCATGGTATGCCGACTGGTCCGATAGAGGCTGTGTTTTTTGCCTTAGACAAGGCTTTAATGACTTGCTCTTCAAAAATTTACATTGGGGGTGGGGGCAACGTTTGTGATAAGTTTGGAGGAGATAAGGAGTTTTGCCAAATCTGTCCGCCAGCAGGCTTGCTATCTCTGTGGGATCAGTGTATGTGTGATACTGTTAATCACAAGTTCGGCACATGCTTGGGTCCTACCTTTTCGGCTGTGCACATAGCTGTAAAAGGCGCTATAGTTATCCTTGGTTGTGATTGCCAAGTTTTTCTCAAAGTTACCCTTAGAGGATTTGACATGTTGTCTTATTTGTCTGTTAAGGCTGAGGAGGGTGCTTTTCCATTGTTTTCTTAGACAGCAACTTTTTGAATTTGTTTTAAAGTTTGTTGATGCTGGATATCCACCAGGATGGCTTGTTTTTACTTGGGGCTCTGGCTTTGATTCTGTCTGGAAGAGCAGAGTCTATGCACTTATAAAAGTGATCGTACAGGGTTTTAGTGTAAGCTTTGGTGCAATTACCATTTTCAGCTGGGGGTGGGTCTCAGAATGCATTTATACCTTCCCTAGGAGGGTATAGTTTCCCTTGGTGAAGTTTTTTAGTCTGACTTCACCCTTTGTGAGTTCTGGTGTTAGTGCCAGTTTGAAGGCAACTGATTTGTGGTCAAATTTAACTAATGAGGGTCTGACAATTGTGGTGATGCATCTGTTTTGTCATGTTAGTGAGGACCAGATCTAGTAAGTTTGTTCCTCTTGTTGGGGTTTGAATAATCTGTTTCAGGGCATTTGAGTTAGCAAAGTCAAGGAACTTTTGCAGTAGTGAGTTAGGGCTAGAGTAGGTTTCCCAGTTGATGGTGGGATAACTGAACTTCCCCATGACCAGAGTGTTTAGCAATATTTGGAATGACAGCAGTTTGGTCAAGTAGGACTCATGTGCATTATGATCCATGGAGTGGGATCTATAACTAGTTATGACTTTACTGTGGGTAAGATCCCCCACTTATCTGAACCTGAAGTAACTCCATGGAGTTGTCCTGTCTAACTAGTCAGTAGGGTGAATTTATCTGTAATATAAACAGAAATACTGTCGCCTTAGGTTCTCACATGCTCGTTTTGCAGTCTGAAGGTGTGGAAGGCATTCTAGCCTTGCAAGGTGGGGGTACTCTCTTAAGGCCTTGAACCAGGTTTCTGTGACTGCACAGATTATCTACATCCTCCAGTGAAATGAGGCAAAAACCCATCAGGCATGCTGGTACATAATTATTTTACATTTAAAACTGAGTGGCCTAATGGATAAGGCATTGGCCTTCTAACCCAGGGATTGTGGGCTCCAGTCCCATGTGAGGTGATATAATCTTAGGGTGGAAGGTTGGCATAATGGTTAAGGTCTTTAACTTACAGACACACGGTGCAGGGTTTGATTCTCACATGGGGTAACTGGAAAGGTTTTAAAAAAATGGCCCACAAGGGCACTTAGCCTAGTATAACCTATGAGACTGCCATACTTAAGAGCGGTACTCTCCCTTGTGAAAACTGTTTCTTTGGTTCTAACATAGTTAATTGTTTTTGCATGATAAATGGGGTGTAATTTACTCCTACTGAAGTCTTTAATTGCAATTCTAGTCAGATGGTATATGTCGTTATATATCCCAGTGGTTTGCTCTACATTGGTGAAACTAAAAGAAATTTAGTGATAGACTAAAGGAATGTGTCAAGTACATACATTTCGGCAAATTGGACATAGCCATGGGTGGACATTTCATGAAGGTGTAGGACAAAAATCCTGCTTCATCATCAGCTACAATTCTGTTACAAATGAGAGTAAAAATAACAGAAACTCATTTAGTTAAACAAACAAATTTATATAGAGAGAGTCCGTGTACTTTAAAGTATGGTACTTTGGAACCTAGGGAGTAAAACAGAGAAATTAATTGGAAATGTCTGGTGCAATATGATTAGACTGTCTTACTTGAACAGTTTCATTGTTTTAATGCTGTACAAACATGGTGTTTTTCTATGGTGACATCACTTCTTTTGAAGGCTGTTAAGCTGAGGTGCTAGAGGTAATTTCATGGTCCAATAAAAGTTTTTATGTCATAAAAAGCTGACAATGTGGATTGCCGTTCCTTAGGCTGTCGTTTTTTTACATACACTAAAGGACAAATACTTACTGACAGGACCACTGGAAATCTGTCCCCTTACAGCCTCATGCAGGGGTTAAATCCTGAGTCATGGGAACTTTCTCAATGTCATTTCTAAAGCTGTAGTCCTGACAGATACAGCAGTGGAATCATATAAATTTAATTCACACTTGCCTACTTTAATGTGAGATCTGGATGAGTTTGGTAAGTCTCATCCTCAGAGCAGACTGCTGGACAGATTCTGACATTCCTTCATTTGTTTTAAAATAATACTTAACACTGCAGCATGTGCGTGTGTGTATGTAGGTATATACACACATACATATTTTTACTATACATTTTACATATATGTGTATGTATATAAATATATACACACATTATATATCTGGGTCAACTTTTGATGATCTAAAACACACTTTCTCGACAACCAGAAGATCGAACCCATTTAAGCGAAAATGAACTAAATCGAAAGTGCACTTTCGCAAAACCGGTTCTCCGAAGCATATTATAGTGGGGATAAGGAAATATATCATTCAAACCCCAAATGTTTGAAATTTGTACCTAGCACTGTGAGTAATATTTCTAATGTACTTGTAGATCTAAAATTATTGAGAAAAAAGAATTTGGAACTTTTGTTACAGAACAATGAGTCCAATAAAAATGTTATCAAGAAAAAGAGCATTTATAACCCACCCCTCCATCCCCAGTTAAAAAACTTTGAGACTCAGGTGGAGTTAGTGCTTAGGTGTGGTTTCGACAACCCTAAGAGGAAATACAATCTTAGTAGAGAAGAGAGTGAAGTATTGAAGTCCCTCAGGAATAATGGTAGCATCAGGGTCATGAAACCCGATAAAGGAGGTGGAATAGTTATGACTGATAGTATAGTTTACTCAGGTAAAATGTTGGATATGCTAAACAACATAGACAGGTATTCGAGAGTGTCACATAATGAGATTAACCTGGCATATCAAAAAATAGACTTTATGCTTAAAGAAATGGTTAACGACAAAATTATTAGGCCAGAAGTGTATCAATATTTAGTTCTGGATAAACCCCAAATCCCTTCAATATTTGGCATACCCAAGGTCCATAAGGATGTGGATGACCCACCCATCAGACCCACTGTGGCTGCTACAGGATCAAAAACATACCCAATAGCGAAATATTTAGATTTGAGTCTTATAAAGGTGTGGTCTGAGAAGGTGGGCATCCTTAAGGACTCAAGTGTTCGTGGTGACCTGTATCGAGATGAGTTAATTTTTGTTGCACTTGACATCCAGGATTTGTTTAATGTCATACCCCATAAATTGGGAATTGAGTGGTTTGAAGAAGCAATTCGGATGAAAGGTAGTATTGATATTGACACCACTCTAATTCTGGTAGACCTTATGGACATTGTACTCAAACACAATTTTTTGTCTTTTGAGGGGCAGTTCTACAAGCAAATTAGTGGGGTAGCCATCGGGGCCAGTTGTGCCCCCATGTACGCCAATTTAGTGTTGTCTACATGGGAGGAGAAATATTTATTCCATTCAGAATATTCACAGTATTGGAGCCATTATAGACTATATTTGGATGACATTTGTATTTTTTGGATGGGACCTGAATTAATGTTACAGAAGATCATCACATATGTGAATAACACTACAGACTTTTTGAAGCTCACCCATGTCATATCCCATGAGAGGATACAATACCTAGATGTGTTAATAGAAAAGGTGCCAGGGAATAAAAAGTTCAAATCCAATGTTTATAGGAAGGAAACATTTTCAAATTCATATTTAGTCTTCATTAGTGCCCACCCCTATAGTTAAAAGAAGGGAATTGTGAAAGGGCAGTTTATTAGAAGTTGAAGAATGACTTCATGTGATGAAGACTATTTGGTGGAAAGTAATAAACTGAAGAGAATGCTTTTGGATAGGAATTACCCCATGGCCTTGGTTGAAGAAATTGAGAAAGAAGTTCACAATGAGAGGGGAGGTAGAGTTAGTCCTATTTTAGGGTTATCTGAGATGGTAGGTGTTCAGGCTAATGATGTCAACCCTGAACCAAAATGGAACAATAACTTTGTTTTGAACTTCAGTAGTAATGTTTACCAAATTAGGGATGTAGTATCAAAGAAATGGGAAAGGTCTGGAAAGTATTCTGATTTACAGCAGTTATTCAAGGACCCTTTGAAAATTACATATAGGAAGGGCAGGAAAATAAAAGACAGGTTAGAAAATCATAAAACCAAACAGGGCAAACAAAAGAAAGGAACATATGAATGTGGTTCCTGTACACAATGCCCACATGTCCTTTATGGGAGTAAGGTGAACTTAAGAGGGTAGGAACGAATGCAATGAGACCAATACTTACTGTAACTGTGATACTGTGAGGGTGGTATATGTTGTTATTTGTAAAAATTGTTTTTATATAGGTAAGACCAATAAGAAATTTAAAAGGTGAATTTATGAACACCTTAATGACATTAAGAAACACGATCTTAATAATGCCCTTTACAAACACAGTATGCAGTGTAAGGAAGCACGTTTTGCTTTCTTTGTTATAGAAAAAGTGGACACTGATCCACCTGAGGGGCCTTGGGAGACTACCATTGAGTTGAGAGAATTATTTTGGCAACTAAAACTAGAGGCCAACCGATTACCAGGACTCAATGAACACGTATCTCTGGCCCTGGTCCTTAAACTTAGGTCTGCCAAATTATAACCACGACTTTATTCATATAAATAGTTAATTTTTATCAATTTTAATTAATTACATATGTTAATGAATTTAACATTGTATATGAATATTTTTACACAAATGTTTTACACAAATATTTTATACAAATTATTTCTTTACTTAATTTTGTCTTTGTTCAGTATAAACATGGGTTTTATATGTAATGTGGCCGTCTAACCAATAGATGGTGATACTGCTGTATCTTTTAGAAAAGCAGGAGCGTTAAAAGTCTTATAACCATTAAATATAGGTTTAAAAATGTTACTGTTATTTTACTATAATGTTCTTATTTATGAGTTGATATGGGGTGTTTTTAACTAGTTTATTAGGGTGTACATATAGTATTAATTTCATTTTGTAGGACAAGTTTGCAGTAACACTTCAAAGTTACACATATATTTTCTCATTTAGTCAACTTTGGTTGCTTGGATTTTGATTAGTTAACTAACAGGGTGTTAATGACTATATAGGTAAATAAAATGTGGTTTGACTGTATTTCTAACGAAGTCCTGTTTGCAACAGGACGAAAACGCTGGTTTGTGTTTTGGTGCGTTAAAACTTATAAAATTTGCTGCCTTTTCACTTTTCGAGCCGTGGTTTCTGCAATCCAGGAAGTGCCTTGTTTGTTTTTTTACAGGTAACTTTTGAAGCACTTTTTCCTCATTTTGTTTTGAAATATATCCTTTTCCCCTCTGTAGTGCGATTTCGGAGTTAGTATATTAAAGTGAAATTTTGGCCCCATACGAGGATGCAGGGGGGCTTGCCCCCCTGCAAAATACTGTTGAAAGTAGGGGTTTATTTTTCGGTTCAGAAAACCGGCTTTTGCAAAAGTGCACTTTTGATGTACTGCACTTACGCTTTAATGGGCCTCGATGTTTCTTGTTCGAGACTGTGAAATTTCGATAAAGAAACATAGACCTATATATATATATATATATATATATATATATATATATATATATATGTGTGTGTGTGTGTGTGTGTCTGTGTGTGTATGTGTGTGTGTATGTGTGTGTGTTTGTGTGTGTGTGTGCTTGTTTTTCAACTGAATTGTACAGTTTATAGGTCACATTAAATGTGGGAAAAGTTTTGAAATGTTTTATTGTGGTCTCTTTTTTTATATCACAAAAACCTGGCATTTCAACAGGGGAGTATAAACTTTTTATATCCACTGTACATATATACATACATACACACACATATACATGTATCACACATCTACACGTTAGATTACCGAAGTTCCAAAACTCTGAAATTCATATGGCCGAGACCATGTGATCGAAGTTTTGAAACTTAAAACATTTAAAAAAAAAAAAAAAACTCAATGTTTAACATTTTTGCAGGGGGGCAAGCCCCCCTGCACCCCCACACCCACTGCTAATTAGATATACAAACTCCAACATCAAGCTACATTGCAGAAA